>NC_052313.1:22550611-22670611 GCF_016432855.1 Salvelinus namaycush
AATTCAGTAGCACTTTTTCATGAGGGGTGTGGGGACATGATACAGTATGTCACATCTGATCTAAAGACATATTTGTTGTGTAGCTCCTAAATAGATGCACTTCCTCAATCAAGATAGCAAAAATCTAGCTACTTTCTAAGTTCCATCTCAGTGCATTAACTGTTTTCCTAAATTTGTCTGAGGCGTGGAAATGTCTCCTTCCCTGCCTAAGCAAGTTGTCAAACTCTGGCATCGTTACGAAGAAGAATGAGATTAGTGATGCTTTTTATCAGCAATTTATCTCGGCAGGCTTTTTATTAGAAAGACATTGTGGTTTAATTGACCCAGTTCAACCAGTCGACTGCCTTCCCCTCTCCCAGCCTCTAGTTGGCTCAATGGAAGTTCCAACTTCTAGTGAATATTTTTATTTTATTTTTTACTTTCTACTTGTGATATGCTAGATGCCTTGTGCAAGATTCACGTAAGCTGATTTGCTTGATTCTTTGTTGCTGATGTTTTCTTCTCCTCTGATTGCAGAATCTTTAACACATATTTTTAACCTTATAATTATTTCTGGTATCATCCCCAGGTTCTGGAAGGCGACCCATATACTCCCCCTTCACAAAGGTGGTGACCCGTGTGACGTAAATAGTTATCACCCCATTTCCAATCTCTCTTGTCTAGCAGACATTTCTAGAATCCTTTGTAAATACTCAACTTAGATCCTTTTTAACTACAAAATGTATTCAAAATGTACACCATTCAGGTTTCAGACTAGGTCATAGCACCATCTCTGCTACTTTGGTTTTAAATTATGTTCTTAATTGTTTGGATAACAAGAAACACTGTGCAACCCTTTTTATTGACCTGTCTAAAGCATTTTACACTGTGGACACTCATTACTTATTCAGAGGCTTTCATCAATTGGTCTGGATCAGGCTGCTGTAGCTGGTTTGAAAACTGTTTAAAGGACAGAACACAGTGTGTGTTTACTGATGGTGTTAAATCAGGACATAGCAAAGGGTGTCCCACAGGGACCGATTTTTGGTCAGATTCATTTCACCATATACATTAGCAATGTTGGTTTATCTGTACAAAAATGTACTTTCACCTGTATGCAGATGACACTGTGGTATATACTATTACCCCCACAGCGGACCAGGCTCTGTCAGAGCTTCAATCTGCAATATTCCCCTGCAGAAAGCCTTTGGTGAACTGAAAATTTAAATATATGTTATTTTCCAAATCACGTAAATCATCCAAATTCCCACGAGCCGGGTTGTGACAAAAATTCACACTCATTCTTATGTTTAATTAATGTATCATATAGTGTGTGGCAGGCTTAGTGATGGCAGAAAACAACATTTGAGAGTGCGCTGACCCTGGTGCTAGAGGTGGTACGCAGCTGGAGGTTGAATGTTTGAAGGGGTACGGGACTATAAAACATTTGGGAACCACTGCTCTACACTATACTTGCTTGTTTTGTCACATAAACTGAAATTAGGCAAACTATTAGAATTTTCGCAACCAGGAAATGGCGGATTTCTGCATAGTACATCTTTAAATCCCCCACGTTACATGTACACCAAATCAAATCTATTATGTCACCGAGAGTTTGTGACCTAGAGAAGCACTAGACTGAATGAGTGACCAGGACATCTTCTGTACTGTACTGTTCTCATATTGTCATATGAAGGAGACAAAGAAAGATAAATAAGCATGATTTCAGCTGCGCTAGCTACATTGGTACCCAGCAGGATCTTTCCTCTCGCCCAGCTGTCATAACACCAGGAGATATAAAGAGAGCCAGTACAGTGTTGAAAGAGGCTGAGGCAGAGGACATTTCAAAATGGAGATACTGTGGCATATATATATATTTTTAAACTCACTCTCGCTCTCGCTGTCTCTGTCTCTCTTTCTGTCCCTCTCTCTTTATTTGTGTGTGTCTCTCTCTCTCGCTGTCTCTGTCTCTCTCTCTCCCTCTCTTTCGGACTCTCCCTCTCTTTCTCTGTCTCTGTCTCTCTCTCTCTTTGTCTGTCTGTCTGTCTGTCTGTCTGTCTGTCTGTCTGTCTGTCTGTCTGTCTGTCTGTCTGTCTGTCTGTCTGTCTGTCTGTCTGTCTGTCTGTGTCTTTCTCTCTCTCTCTCTCCCTCTCTTTCTGTCTCTCTATCTCTGTCTCTCTCTAAGCCTCTCTTCCCTCTAAGCTTCTCTGCTACCATCATTCCAGATCTCCTCCAATAACATGAACAAACCTCGATAAACCTCTATGCAGTCTGTCTAATGTATGTACTATATTTGAAAAAGGAGAACAAAACTGTAAAATGATATGTTATAGTATCTCAAATTTGGAATGACTGAGCAACAAAAGACCTATAGATCGGAGTCCACACTGCTTACTGGAGTCTTGCTGGCAGACTGACTGGTTTACTGGCAGTAACTGGGGAAGCACTGGGGAACGGGCCAGACAAACTCTAAGCTCAGCATGGTTTGGACTGACCCCTGCAAGCTTAGCCTATCCCAGTGGACCAGGAAGAGAACACATTCCTGGCCAGTACCTCAAGCGTGGAGGAGAAACCTCCAAATATCTCTAACTTCAGTGAGAGGAGGTGAGACTGTTCCCTGACATCTCTTTGATAGTGTTTCATCTGAGTATGAAGGATTCATTATCTGAGAAGTCCCTCATGAAAAAGTACTACTGAATCACCACTCATCCCTACTACACAAGATCTACACAAAACCTACTGGTTTTACTACTCGATTGCTATTGAGATGTGTAGGAAACCAGTAGTGATTTATGTAGTAATTGAAGTAGTAATGGGTGATAAATTGGGACGCTCACATTTGCATACAAACACACAAACTTATTAGTTAGCATAGTTAACAGAGGCTACATAGCTACATCTCAATGGGGCTAGCAAACATCTAGGCTAAACACAAGACCGTTTTGGATATCAATATTTTTTATGTGGTACAAAGTTATATAAACAGCTATGCAATGACATGAACATATCCATAAAACATAAAGGAAAGTTAAACTTACAGATGGTTCCAGTAGAAGGGCTATGAAAGACAGGACGACGAAGGAAGGAAGATGACTTCATTCGGGATTGTCCAAAACAGTAGGTAGCTAACAACAACCAACTTACTCCCTGTTTGTCTTCCTCTACGGTCGTGAAAAGCTGGTGTAGTCTGGCTTTAGTGTTGTTACTTGTTATTTACTACCCACATCTAATAGTAAAAACTCTACCTGATTACTATTGTCAAGCATGTGTAGTAAATCTGTAGTGTTTTGAGTACTTACTGTTTTTACTACCAACATCAGGAAGTAAAAATCTCCAACTGATTAATACTGGAAACCCTACCGTTTTCCTACTGAAAACTACAAAATTCTACTTGTGTATCTTGAGTAGTGCATAAACTAGACATTCACCACGCACTCCCTACAACTTTCTTCATAGTCACTACTGCACAAATAGGTTTGTGTAGTAATTCAGTAGCACTTTTTCATGAGGGGTGTGGGGACATGATACAGTATGTCACATCTGATCTAAAGACATATTTGTTGTGTAGCTCCTAAATAGATGCACTTCCTCAATCAAGATAGCAAAAATCTAGCTACTTTCTAAGTTCCATCTCAGTGCATTAACTGTTTTCCTAAATTTGTCTGAGGCGTGGAAATGTCTCCTTCCCTGCCTAAGCAAGTTGTCAAACTCTGGCATCGTTACGAAGAAGAATGAGATTAGTGATGCTTTTTATCAGCAATTTATCTCGGCAGGCTTTTTATTAGAAAGACATTGTGGTTTAATTGACCCAGGTCAACCAGTCGACTGCCTTCCCCTCTCCCAGCCTCTAGTTGGCTCAATGGAAGTTCCAACTTCTAGTGAATATTTTTATTTTATTTTTTACTTTCTACTTGTGATATGCTAGATGCCTTGTGCAAGATTCACGTAAGCTGATTTGCTTGATTCTTTGTTGCTGATGTTTTCTTCTCCTCTGATTGCAGAATCTTTAACACATATTTTTAACCTTATAATTATTTCTGGTATCATCCCCAGGTTCTGGAAGGCGACCCATATACTCCCCCTTCACAAAGGTGGTGACCCGTGTGACGTAAATAGTTATCACCCCATTTCCAATCTCTCTTGTCTAGCAGACATTTCTAGAATCCTTTGTAAATACTCAACTTAGATCCTTTTTAACTACAAAATGTATTCAAAATGTACACCATTCAGGTTTCAGACTAGGTCATAGCACCATCTCTGCTACTTTGGTTTTAAATTATGTTCTTAATTGTTTGGATAACAAGAAACACTGTGCAACCCTTTTTATTGACCTGTCTAAAGCATTTTACACTGTGGACACTCATTACTTATTCAGAGGCTTTCATCAATTGGTCTGGATCAGGCTGCTGTAGCTGGTTTGAAAACTGTTTAAAGGACAGAACACAGTGTGTGTTTACTGATGGTGTTAAATCAGGACATAGCAAAGGGTGTCCCACAGGGACCGATTTTTGGTCAGATTCATTTCACCATATACATTAGCAATGTTGGTTTATCTGTACAAAAATGTACTTTCACCTGTATGCAGATGACACTGTGGTATATACTATTACCTTCACAGCGGACCAGGCTCTGTCAGAGCTTCAATCTGCAATATTCCCCTGCAGAAAGCCTTTGGTGAACTGAAAATTTAAATATATGTTATTTTCCAAATCACGTAAATCATCCAAATTCCCACGAGCCGGGTTGTGACAAAAATTCACACTCATTCTTATGTTTAATTAATGTATCATATAGTGTGTGGCAGGCTTAGTGATGGCAGAAAACAACATTTGAGAGTGCGCTGACCCTGGTGCTAGAGGTGGTACGCAGCTGGAGGTTGAATGTTTGAAGGGGTACGGGACTATAAAACATTTGGGAACCACTGCTCTACACTATACTTGCTTGTTTTGTCACATAAACTGAAATTAGGCAAACTATTAGAATTTTCGCAACCAGGAAATGGCGGATTTCTGCATAGTACATCTTTAAATCCCCCACGTTACATGTACACCAAATCAAATCTATTATGTCACCGAGAGTTTGTGACCTAGAGAAGCACTAGACTGAATGAGTGACCAGGACATCTTCTGTACTGTACTGTTCTCATATTGTCATATGAAGGAGACAAAGAAAGATAAATAAGCATGATTTCAGCTGCGCTAGCTACATTGGTACCCAGCAGGATCTTTCCTCTCGCCCAGCTGTCATAACACCAGGAGATATAAAGAGAGCCAGTACAGTGTTGAAAGAGGCTGAGGCAGAGGACATTTCAAAATGGAGATACTGTGGCATATATATATATTTTTAAACTCACTCTCGCTCTCGCTGTCTCTGTCTCTCTTTCTGTCCCTCTCTCTTTATTTGTGTGTGTCTCTCTCTCTCGCTGTCTCTGTCTCTCTCTCTCCCTCTCTTTCGGACTCTCCCTCTCTTTCTCTGTCTCTCTCTCTCTTTGTCTGTCTGTCTGTCTGTCTGTCTGTCTGTCTGTCTGTCTGTCTGTCTGTCTGTCTGTCTGTCTGTCTGTCTGTCTGTCTGTCTGTCTGTCTGTCTGTCTGTCTGTCTGTCTGTCTGTCTGTCTGTCTGTCTGTCTGTCTGTCTGTCTGTCTGTCTGTCTGTGTCTTTCTCTCTCTCTCTCTCCCTCTCTTTCTGTCTCTCTATCTCTGTCTCTCTCTAAGCCTCTCTTCCCTCTAATCTTCTCTGCTACCATCATTCCAGATCTCCTCCAATAACATGAACAAACCTCGATAAACCTCTATGCAGTCTGTCTAATGTATGTACTATATTTGAAAAAGGAGAACAAAACTGTAAAATGATATGTTATAGTATCTCAAATTTGGAATGACTGAGCAACAAAAGACCTATAGATCGGAGTCCACACTGCTTACTGGAGTCTTGCTGGCAGACTGACTGGTTTACTGGCAGTAACTGGGGAAGCACTGGGGAACGGGCCAGACAAACTCTAAGCTCAGCATGGTTTGGACTGACCCCTGCAAGCTTAGCCTATCCCAGTGGACCAGGAAGAGAACACATTCCTGGCCAGTACCTCAAGCGTGGAGGAGAAACCTCCAAATATCTCTAACTTCAGTGAGAGGAGGTGAGACTGTTCCCTGACATCTCTTTGATAGTGTTTCATCTGAGTATGAAGGATTCATTATCTGAGAAGTCCCTCATGAAAAAGTACTACTGAATCACCACTCATCCCTACTACACAAGATCTACACAAAACCTACTGGTTTTACTACTCGATTGCTATTGAGATGTGTAGGAAACCAGTAGTGATTTATGTAGTAATTGAAGTAGTAATGGGTGATAAATTGGGACGCTCACATTTGCATACAAACACACAAACTTATTAGTTAGCATAGTTAACAGAGGCTACATAGCTACATCTCAATGGGGCTAGCAAACATCTAGGCTAAACACAAGACCGTTTTGGATATCAATATTTTTTATGTGGTACAAAGTTATATAAACAGCTATGCAATGACATGAACATATCCATAAAACATAAAGGAAAGTTAAACTTACAGATGGTTCCAGTAGAAGGGCTATGAAAGACAGGACGACGAAGGAAGGAAGATGACTTCATTCGGGATTGTCCAAAACAGTAGGTAGCTAACAACAACCAACTTACTCCCTGTTTGTCTTCCTCTACGGTCGTGAAAAGCTGGTGTAGTCTGGCTTTAGTGTTGTTACTTGTTATTTACTACCCACATCTAATAGTAAAAACTCTACCTGATTACTATTGTCAAGCATGTGTAGTAAATCTGTAGTGTTTTGAGTACTTACTGTTTTTACTACCAACATCAGGAAGTAAAAATCTCCAACTGATTAATACTGGAAACCCTACCGTTTTCCTACTGAAAACTACAAAATTCTACTTGTGTATCTTGAGTAGTGCATAAACTAGACATTCACCACGCACTCCCTACAACTTTCTTCATAGTCACTACTGCACAAATAGGTTTGTGTAGTAATTCAGTAGCACTTTTTCATGAGGGGTGTGGGGACATGATACAGTATGTCACATCTGATCTAAAGACATATTTGTTGTGTAGCTCCTAAATAGATGCACTTCCTCAATCAAGATAGCAAAAATCTAGCTACTTTCTAAGTTCCATCTCAGTGCATTAACTGTTTTCCTAAATTTGTCTGAGGCGTGGAAATGTCTCCTTCCCTGCCTAAGCAAGTTGTCAAACTCTGGCATCGTTACGAAGAAGAATGAGATTAGTGATGCTTTTTATCAGCAATTTATCTCGGCAGGCTTTTTATTAGAAAGACATTGTGGTTTAATTGACCCAGGTCAACCAGTCGACTGCCTTCCCCTCTCCCAGCCTCTAGTTGGCTCAATGGAAGTTCCAACTTCTAGTGAATATTTTTATTTTATTTTTTACTTTCTACTTGTGATATGCTAGATGCCTTGTGCAAGATTCACGTAAGCTGATTTGCTTGATTCTTTGTTGCTGATGTTTTCTTCTCCTCTGATTGCAGAATCTTTAACACATATTTTTAACCTTATAATTATTTCTGGTATCATCCCCAGGTTCTGGAAGGCGACCCATATACTCCCCCTTCACAAAGGTGGTGACCCGTGTGACGTAAATAGTTATCACCCCATTTCCAATCTTTCTTGTCTAGCAGACATTTCTAGAATCCTTTGTAAATACTCAACTTAGATCCTTTTTAACTACAAAATGTATTCAAAATGTACACCATTCAGGTTTCAGACTAGGTCATAGCACCATCTCTGCTACTTTGGTTTTAAATTATGTTCTTAATTGTTTGGATAACAAGAAACACTGTGCAACCCTTTTTATTGACCTGTCTAAAGCATTTTACACTGTGGACACTCATTACTTATTCAGAGGCTTTCATCAATTGGTCTGGATCAGGCTGCTGTAGCTGGTTTGAAAACTGTTTAAAGGACAGAACACAGTGTGTGTTTACTGATGGTGTTAAATCAGGACATAGCAAAGGGTGTCCCACAGGGACCGATTTTTGGTCAGATTCATTTCACCATATACATTAGCAATGTTGGTTTATCTGTACAAAAATGTACTTTTACCTGTATGCAGATGACACTGTGGTATATACTATTACCTTCACAGTGGACCAGGCTCTGTCAGAGCTTCAATCTGCAATATTCCCCTGCAGAAAGCCTTTGGTGAACTGAAAATTTAAATATATGTTATTTTCCAAATCACGTAAATCATCCAAATCACTGATGATTTATGCATACGTACTTAAGATTTTGCCCTCATTGACAGTTTCCCGCTTATAAATATCTGGGCATCTGGATTGAAGAAAAAATATTTTAAAAGCATGTTTCTTTAAATCCCTTTTTCTCCCCAATTTCGTGGTATCCAATTGGTAGTTACAGTCTTGTCCCATCGTTGCAACTCCCGTACAGACCCGGGAGAGGGGAAGGTCAAGAGCATTGAGTCCTCCGAAACACGACCCAGCCAAGCCGCACTGCTTCTTGACACAATGCCCACCTTACCCGGAAACCAACCGCACTAATGTGTCAGAGGAAACACCATACACCTGGCGACCGTGTCAGCGTGCATGTACCCGACCCGCCACGGGACTCGCTAGAGCGCAAAGGGACAAGGACATCCTGACCAAACCCTCCCCTAACCCGGACGACGCTGGGCCAATTGTGCGCCGCCCCATGGGTCTCCCAGACGCAGCCAGCTGCGACAGAGCCTGGCCTCGAACCAGGATCACTAGTGGCACAGTTAGCACTGCGATGCAGTTATTGACTATGGCGATATTGTCTATATGAATGCAGTTGCCACTGTATTGAAGCCATTGGGCACAGTTTATCATAGCACATTGCGCTTTATTATGGGCAATAGGTTCAGTACACATAGATGCATTTTGTATCAGAAAGTAGGCTGGCCCTCTTTGAAGTCTCATAGATCAATGCATTGCACTCTTTTTGTCTATAAAGTCCTCTTGCATAAACTTCCGCCATACCTTACCTTATTGTTAACTTTCAGACGTATAAGTTGCCAGACCCGGAATCAGGGATGGTTAACCCTGGAGATCCCTTCAATCTCCATCGTGTTAGGTCAATCTGCGTTTAGCTTTTTTGCACATCTCATGTGGAATTACCTCTAAAACTCCTTATAGTTGGTGGAATTGGTGCATCTAAGGCAATTAGAGAACCTTTTACTGAAGAATGTGCTGTTTCATATGATTGTGTTTTGCTTTTCATGGTTTGTGTTTGCTTTTCATGTATTGTGTAATTGATGTGTATACAGTGCATTTGGAAATTATTCAGACCCCGTGACTTTTTCCACATTTTGTTACAGCCTTATTCTAAAATTGATTCAATTGTTTTTTCCCCTCATCAATCTACATACAATACCGATAATGACAAAGCAAAAACTGTTTTTTAGATTTTTTTGCACATTTATTTAAAATAATGTGTATTTAGACCCTTTGCTATGAGATTCGAAATTGAGCTCAGGTGCATCCTGTTTCCATGCTTGAGATGCTTCTATAACTTAATAATTGGAGTACACCTGTGGTAAATTCAATTGATTGGACATGATTTGGAAAGGCACACACACACACCTGCCTATATAAGGTCCCACAGTTGACAGGGCTCCGAGACAGGATTGTGTCGAGGCACAGATCTGGAGAAGGGTACCAAAAAATGCTTGCAGTGTTAAAGGTTGCCAAGAACACAGTGGCCTCCATCATTCTTAAGTGGAAGAAATTTGGAACCACCAAGAATCTTCCTAGAGCTGGTAGCCCGGCCAAACTGAGCAATCAAGGAGAAGGGGCTTGGTCAGGGAGGTGCCCAATAACCCTATAGTCACTCTGACAGAGCTCCTCTGTGTGGATGGGAGAACCTTCCAGAAGGACAACCATCTCTGCGGCACTCCAACAAATCAGGCCTTTATGGTAGAGTGGCCAGACTGAAGCCAATTCTTTAGTAAAAGGCACATGACAGCCCGCTTGGCAGCTAAATGACTCTCAGACCATGAGAAACAAGATTCTCTGGTCTGATGAAACCAAGATTGAACTCTTTGGCTTGAATGCCAAGCATCACGTCTAGAGGAAACCTGGCACCATCCCAACACGGTGGTGGCAGCATCATGCTGTGTGCATGTTTTTCAGCAGCAGGGACTGGGAGACTAGTCAGGATCAAAGGAAAGATGACAGTAGCAAAGTAGAGAGAGATCCTTGATGTGAAGGTGGGGGGAAGGTTCACCTTCCAACAAGACAAAGACCCTAAGCTCAAGAACCAAGACAACGCGGGAGTGGCTTCGGGACAAGTTTCTGAATGTCCTTGAGCAGCCTACCAAAGCCCTTATTGATGTCACTTGTTAAATCCACTTCAATCAGTGTAGATAAAAGGAAGACAGGTTAAAGAAGGATTTTTAAGCCTTGAGACAATTTAGACATGGATTGAGTACATGTCCATTCACGTGAGGGTGAAATGGCAAGACAAAAGATTTTAGTGCCTTTTGAACAGGGTATGGTAGTAGATGCAATGGTTTGTGTCAAGAACTGCAATGCTGCTGGGTTTTTCACAATCAACAGTTTCCCATGTGTATCAATAATGGTCCAACACCCAAAGGACAGCAAGCCGACTTGACAACTGTAGAACGCATTGGAGTCAACATGAGCCAGCATCCCTGTGGAACGCTTTCGATACCCTGTAGAGCATGCCTTGATGAATTGAGGCTGTTCTGAGGGCAAAAAGGGGGGGGGGGGGTCAATATTAGAAAGGTGTTGATATGTATAGTGTAATTATTGTTAATTGATGTGTTCATGCAGGGCTCATCTGCAAAAGAGAACATGGTCTCATCATGACTCCCTGGCTAAATGAAGGTACAGAATTGTAGCTCCAATTCTAATGGTTCTTGATCTATCAAGGCACAAGGCGAGACCCAAATGCAGACACAGGAGGAAGATGGTTGGAGTCTTACAATGTTTATTAATCCAAAAGGGGTAGGCGTGGTTGTGGTTGTGGACAGGCAAAAGGTAAAAACTAGTTCAGAGTCCAGGAGGTATAGAGTGACAGACAGGCTCGTGGTCAAGGCAGGCAGAATGGTCAGGCAGGTGGAAGGAGTCAAAACCGGGAGGACTAAACAAAGGAGAATGCAAAAAGCAGGAGAATGGTAAAAATGCTGGTTGACTTGGAAACATACAAGACGAACTGGCACAGAGAGACAGGAAACACAGGGATAAATACACTGGGCCGAGGGTACGCTGACCTCCTGCTCTTGTTCAGGGAAGAGTAGAGGCTGATACTCCATGGAGCACTTGAAAGGGGAGAGTCCCGTGGCAGAACTGGGAAGAGTGTTCCGGGCATACTCCACCCAGACCAGTTGACGGCTCCAGGTAGTGGGGTTAGTTGAGACCAGGCACCTTAAGGTGGTCTCCAGGTCTTGGTTGGCTTTCTCCGACTGACCGTTAGTTTGGGAATGGAATCCGGATGACAGGCTGGCTGACGACCCAATAAGGGTGCAGAATGCCTTCCAGAACTGAGACGAGAACCCCAATCGGAGAACATGTCTACCAGGAGTCCATGGATCCGGAAGACATGCTGCACCATAAGCTGGGCCGTCTCCTTGGCAGAAGGTAGTTTGGGGAGAGGGATGAAATGGGCGGCCTTGGAGAACCGGTCGACTACCGTCAGAATGACAGTGTTGCCATCAGACGGAGGGAGCCCAGTGACAAAGTCCAGATATATGAGACCAGGGACGATGAGGAACCGGTAGAGGCCAGAAGGAGCTTGCCGTGGAGTCTTGTTTTGAGCACACACAGTGCATGCGGTGACGAAGGCAGAGACGTCAGGGACCATTGTGGGCCACCAGAAACGTTGTCGAAGGCAGGCTAGTGTACGACGGGACCCTGGATGACAGGTCAGCCTGGAGGAATGAGCCCATTCCAGGACCCGAGATCGGACTGGGTTAGGGCCAAACAGCCGGTTAGCCAGGCCCCCTTCAGGTCCAGGTTGGGAGCGTTGCACCCCGTGAACCAGGTTCTCAATACCCCGATCCACAGTGGCAGCAAGGGATGAGGTAGGGAGAATGTTTCGGAGGTCGAGGGTGTGGCAGAGGAACTGTTTAGGCGGAAGAGAGCATCAGGCTTCACATTTTTAGACTCAGGACGGTAGGAAATGGTAAAGTTGAATCTTGTAAACAGGAGGGCCCACCGGGCCTACCTTGAGTTGAGGCGCTTGGCTGAACGGAGATATTCCAAGTCATGGTCGGTCCAGACCAAGAACGGCTGTTCTGCTCCTTCCAGCCAGTTCCTCCACTCCTCCAACGCCATCTTCACCACCAGGAGTTCTCGGTTGCCAACATCGTAGTTCCTCTCAGCAGGATTGTGACGATGGGACAGGAAGGGACAGGGATGAAGCTTCTGGTCAGATCGCTGGGACAGGATGGCCCCCACTCCAACATCCGAAGCATCCACTTCCACCACAAATTGACGCAAGGGGTCCGGATGGATGAGGATGGGTGCTGAGGTGAACCAATGCTTCAGATCCACAAAGGCTTTGTCGACAGCTAGAGAACATTTGAACGGTACCTTGGGGGAGGTGAGTGCCGAGAGGGAGGCCGCCAGGGTGCTGTAATACCGAATGAAACGGCGGTAGAAGTTTGCAAACCCAAGAAACCGTTGCAACTAAACCCTGGACATTGGTTGAGGCCAATCCACCACTGCTTTCATCTTTCCAGGATCCTTCTGAACATTGTCCTCAGCAATGACATATCCCAGAATGGTGATAGAAGAGCGGTGGAACTCACACTTCTCAGCTTTCACGAACAATTGGTTCACCAGGAGGCGCTGAAGGACCTGTCTGACATGGAGTACATGTTCTTGGGCAGATCGGGGGAAAAAAAGGATGTTGTCCAGGTAGACGAACACAAACCGGTTTAGCATGTCCTGAAGCACATCATTGGCCAAAGCCTGGAAGACAGCGTTGGTGGCCAGTTCGTACTATCAAGGCACAAGGCGAGACCCAAATTCAGACACAGGAGGCAGATGGTTGGAGTTTTACAATGTTTATTAATCCAAAAGGGGTAGGCAAGAGAATGGTCGTGGACAGGCAAAAGGTCAAAACCAGATCAGAGTCCAGGAGGTACAGAGTGGCAGACAGGCTCGTGGTCAAGGCAGGCAGAATGGTCAGGCAGGCAGGTACAAAGTCCAGAAACGGGAGGACTAGAATAAGGAAATGCAAAAAGCAGGAGAATGTGAAAACCACTGGTTGACTTGGAAACATACAAGACGAACTGGCACAGAGACAGGAAGCACAGGGATAAATACACTGGGGAAAATAAGCGACACCTGGAGATAGTGGAGACAATCACAAGGACAGGTGAAACAGATCAGGGCGTGACAAGATCAGTTAACATTTAGTAACCTGTTTCACTGATTCAAGGATAGATTTGTTACCGTGCCTTGCAAAAGTATTCATCCCCCTTGCCGCTTTTCCTATTTTGTTGCATTAAAATCTGTAATTTAAATGGATTTCTATTTGGATTTCATGTAATGGACATACACAAAATAGTCCAAATTGGTGAAGTGAAATTTAAAAAAATATTTAAAAAAAACGGAGAAGTGGTGTGTGCATATGTATTCACCCCCTTTGCTATGAAGCCCCTAAATAAGATCTGGTGCAACCAATTACCTTCAGAAGTCACATAATTAGTTAAATAAAGTCCACCTGTGTGCATTCTAAGTGTCACATGATCTGTCACATGATCTCAGTATATATACACCTGTTCTGAAAGGTCCCAGAGTCTGCAACACCACTAAGCAAGGGGCACCACCAAGCAAGCGGCACCATGAAGACCAAGGAGCTCTCCAAACAGGTCAGGGACAAAGTTGTGGAGAAGTACAGATCAGGGTTGGTTTATAAAAAAAGATCTGAAACTTTGAACATCCCACGGAGCACCATTAAATCCATTATTAAAAAATGGAAAGAATATGGCACCACAACAAACCTGCCAAGAGACGGCCGCCCACCAAACCCACGGACCAGGCAAGGAGGGCATTAATCAGAGAGGCAACAAAGAGGCCAAAGATAACCCTGAAAGAGCTGCAACGCTCCACAGCGGAGATTGGAGTATCTGTCCATAGGACCACTTTAAGCTGTACACTCCACAGAGCTGGGCTTTATGGAAGAGTGACCAGAAAAAAGCCATTGCTTAAAGAAAAAAATAAGCAAACACGTTTGGTGTTCGCCAAAAGGCATGTGGGAGAATCCCCAAACGTATGGGAGAAGGTACTCTGGCCAGAGGAAAGTAAAATTCAGCTTTTTGGCCATCAAGGAAAACGCTATGTCTGGCGCAAACCCAACACCTCTCATCACCCCGAGAACCCCATCCACAGTGAAGCATGGTGGTGGTAGCATCATGCTGTGGGGTAGTTTTTCATCGGCAGGGACTGGGAAACTGGTCAGAATTTAAGGAATGATGGATGGCACTAAATACAGGGAAATTCTTGAGGGAAACCTGTTTCTGTCTTCCAGAGATTTGAAACTGGGACGGAGGTTCACCTTCCAGCAGGACAATGACCTTAAGAATACTGCTAAAGCAACACTTGAGTTGTTTAAGGGGAAACATTTAAGTGTCTTGGAATGGCCTAGTCAAAGCCCAGATCTCAATCCAATTGAGAATCTGTGGTATGACTTAAAGATTGCTGTACACCAGCGGAACCCATACAACTTGAAGGAGCTGGAGCAGTTTTGCCTTGAAGAATGGGCAAAAATCCCAGTGGCTAGATGTGCCAAGTTTATAGGGACATACCCAAAGAGACCTGCAGCTGCAATTGCTGAAAAAGGTGGCTCTACAAAGTATTGACTTTGGGGGGGTGAATAGTTATGCACGCTCAAGTTTTCAGTTTTTTTGTCTTATTTCTTGTTTGTTTCACAATATGAAATCATTTGCATCTTCAAAGTGGTAGGCATGTTGTGTAAATCAAATGATACAAACCCCCCCCAAAAATCTATTTTAATTCCAGGTTGTAAGGCAACAAAATAGGGAAAATGCCAAGGCGGGTGAATACTTTCCAACCACTGTATGTAGTTCCAAATAGTTTTTCTAAGGATCCTAGATCAGTTAAGAGGTAGTTAGTAACCCAAGCTCATCCGTGTTTGGATCTCTTCCTGCTTGGTGCTCCCATAGTTGAGTTGGATCATATGACATCGTTGGCCAGTCCCTTTGATCAGGACCTAGCTGTGATCTGTGATGATATAGGTCAAAGGTAATCTGTTGGTCATGTGAAGTTGTGGACAGCTCTCGTGTCAGTAGGTCGTGGAGTGTCCTGTAGATTCTGGAGTCATAATATGTACTCCTATCAACTAGTGAACAGCTGGCATGAGAACATATGATGGAAGTATACAAGAGTCACACTGTTTACTAGTTGACATGAGACCGTCTGAGCGTGAGAGCATCTGAGCCTGCGTCTAACTTACAGTCTTAAGCTTACCATATGCTTCCCAGTCGAAACAGTTCATGCATATATTATTACAACATTTTGTGACGTTCTAGTTCGTTTTGCTGTTCGGAAGCGTTCAGAAGTTTTTTTTAGGCAGTTCGACCACACAACATTTTTCTGAGGTAAGCCAAAGTTTGGTAGCCAAAGTTTTTGCCCTTTCGTCTGTGATTGGTCAATAGTAGGGATTCTTCAATTTGGATTCTTCAACAGACGACTAGTTTTCATGCATGTTTTCACTTGAGAAATTCTGCACCAAACATCTTAGTTAGATATAACATTTTGCAACGAAGACCTGCTCTACAAAAACTTCTAAATTAATGACAGATTTCTTGATTTATCTTAGATTGATATAGACTATTTTAAGGAAGTGTTACTGTGTTATTGCTACGGCATTTCAAGAGGGACAAACAGTAATATTGCTGCTGTTTTCTTGTTTTTCAAGCAAATGTATTTTTAAGGGAGTATGCCGGTTTCCTCTAATTACCACAGCCCTTTTTGGTCTTAATTTAAGGTTAGGGTTAGGCATAAGGTTAGCAGTGCAGTTAAGGCTAGCATTAAGGTTCGGTTTAAAATCACATTTTAAGAAGAGAAATTGTAGAAATAGGCGGGGTTTATGACTTTGTGGCTGTAGTAACTAGTGACACCTGAGTATACGAGGCACAGACGTTCAAATCAAATCCATTCAAAAGTTATTTGTTACATGCGCCGAATACAACTGGTGTAGACTTTACCGTGAAATGTTTGCTTACAAGCCCTTTCCAACGATGCAGAGTTAAAAAATAATAATACAATTAAAAATAAAACAATAACACACGAGGAATAAAATAAAATACATAAGAATGGAGCTATATATAGAGAGTACCAGTACCAGATCAATGTGCAGAGGTTCAAGGTATTTGAAGTAGATATGTACAAGAAGGAAAGGTAAAGTGACTAAGCATCAGGATAGATAATAATAAGAGTAAAATAAAGAACAGAGTATCAGCAGCAAATTATGAGTGTAAAAGTGTGTATGTGTTTGTGTGTTTGTGTGTGTGTGTGTGTAATGTGTATGTATGTGTGTTTGTGTTGTGTTGTGTCGGTATGCTGTGTGTCATGTGTGTGTGTGCATATGTAGTGTATGTGAATGTGTGTGTGTTTTGTGTGGGAGTGTCAATGTAGTGTGTGCGAGTAAGTGTGTATTTGGTGTTTGTATATACTGTACAAAATATGATATCTAAAACCTAAAAGGGTTCTTCAGCTGTACCCATAGGAGAACCCTTTGAAGAACCCATTTTGGTCCCTTTCCACAGAGTGTTCTACATGGCCACCCAAAATGGTTTTACCTGGAACCAAAAAGGGTTCGGCCTGGAGCCAAAAATTGTTCCCTGATGGGGACAGCCGAAGAACTCTATTGGAACCCTTTTTTCTAAGAGTGTAGTCTAGAGACTGCTCTAGGGTTCAGTGCAAGATAGAGAGTGTCGATAATAATGCTAAGAGCAAACCAAACCTAGTATGTGGATGCCTTTAGGGGTTTGAGCAAGCTAACTGAATGGCCCCTAACATTTTAAAAGCTACATTTAGATTTAGATGTTTATTGAGATTAAGAGCTTTTGTCCAGGAAGTAAATAAATTGAAACCGTCTGGTAAACTCAATTTCCAACCTTCCTCATGTAAGTGATGAATAGGAGTTGGAAGGATGGCTTCAAAAGAGACGAAGGGCTAGATTCAATCAGATCAAGCGTTAACCGGCGATAGCCGACACCCGCATAGCTAATGTTTTACTGGTGTCGGAGGTGTAACTGCGTAGGAGCTGTCAAATCAGTGAGTAGCTCCTCTTGATCATTGTCACGAAGACGCACTCTTGATTGTTGTCACTAAGCCAACTTGAGTTGATTGAAAATCATTAAATTAATTTATGAGGATTTCTATCAGCCTAATAGAGGTGTAGATTACATCTCACATTCCAGTGTTCAAAGGCTGCCTGGGCTTTCTTTTAATGCAACTCTGTGCAGCCAATGACAATGTCCGCTTTAGGTATAATGCCAAGAGCCGCTTGTGGATTTGACAGCTCTAACTCAGTTCCACCTCCGACACCACTAAAAAACAACCGCTATGCGGAGGTCGAATAAAGTGGATCTGATTGAATAAAGCCCTAACTGTCTGGTTGTGAAGTAGACAAAGTACAACGGAGACAAAAAATTGTCATAAAATATATTTATTCAACTGATAAAACTTCCACTTCCAAAAACAGCAAGACTTACTACCAGGGCGGCCCTTTAATTGTGCTTGGCATAAGGCTTTTAAACTCAATTTCATTATCAAATACAGTCATCCTTTTTTGACAGACATGATTCATAATTTCACTTGCATTCAACATTTATTTATTTTTTAATTAGCATGATTCTGTGGTCCCAAAGTTAAAGGTGACCCTTCGTCATTAGTAATCTGGCCTAAAAGGACCTGACACCCCACTAACACTACAAAGCTTATCAGTTGGCGGGTTGATTCTTCGTTGGCTGCAGTGCCCTATGGCATCGCACAAGGCGACTGTGCGTTTGAAACATGACAACAACACAATACATAGGGGCTTGCAAAACAATGCTTAGATGGATATTCCATTACACAAGTGATAATGTCTGAAAAGGGTCATGACCTAACCCTCCTGTTGTCATGTCATCAAGACAATACTACAAGTATAGAGGAGTTTTCACTTGCAAAACACAATTCAGGAATCACTTAAATATTGAAAAAATAAATCCATTAATATTACTAATAACACCAAGAGGAACAAACAAATAAAACAAATTATTGAAGACGAGGCTTTGCTATAAAAACACAGGAATGCAAAGTCATTGTCATGACAGAGCACAATAGGTAACAGTTAGTAGCTGTAACCTCCTATTAGGTGTGTGTGCATGTATGTATGTCAATGTGTGTGTCTGTATACTGTGTATGCACTGTGGGCATGCTTAGTATGAAAATCAATGAGCAGGTCAATGACTGTGTGTGTGTGTGTGTGTGTGTGTGTGTGTGTGTGTGTGTGTGTGTGTGTGTGTGTGTGTGTGTGTGTGTGTGTGTGTGTGTGTGTGTGTGTGTGTGTGTTCCAGAGGGGGATGTTCTGGTTCAATCGGGTGTGATGGAAGCGACCACTGTGTTTCATTAAGCTGCCGTGATCCTGAGGCAGGCAGTCAATCAGAGATTAAAGACAGACTGGCAGTATGTGTGTGTGTGTGTGTGTGTGTGTGGCCCTACTCACAGATGGTGAAGCAGTTTCATCCACCCCAGGCCTGTCACTGACTGCTAGTCAGGTCTGCTTGTCTTTCTCCAACTGAATCATCCATTACATGATCCCAGCTACATTTCTATAGTCTTAGCCTCTTCGCAAGCTTTGTTTGTTTGTTGACACATCCTATCTATCTATCTATGAAAAACTACAGAGCCCAGTAGCTGTCTACAACATTGGCACCGCAGGCGAAATCCCGGTAAATCTTTCACATTATAGCCACCACTGTGGAGTGCTTCTCTTGTGAAGTACATCAGGGCTTCTCTGGCTTGTTATCACTCAAGAGAGGAGAGAGGATACAAAAAAGGTCAATGCCTCAACTGTTTCCTCTTCCCACGTCACATCACAGCAGGGCAACCCTGCACTGGTAGGAATGGGGCGACAGGAAAGGAGGGATTTTGTTCTTCTAAAAAAATGTAAGGGCAGACATATAGTACATGTGCTCTGAGTCTTACTGCAGGGGAGGCACGCCTGGGTGTCTCACTAAGCAGAGGGAGGGGGGGGGGGGGGGGGGATTAGGGGCAGGGGGATTTATTTGAAGGATGCACGCACAGCGCGGCCCTTGAGGGGCTGAGGGGGACGGTAGTTGTCCACCATGCAGCAGGCGGCCTCGCCCTCTCCAGAGAAAAGCAGGCTCCGGAATTTGCCCATCTGTCAGAGGAGAAAGGAGAGAGAGGAGATAGAGTTATACGCCTTACCTCCTGTCCCTGTCACTCACCCCAATACATCTCCAGTCATACAGTTGGTAGCCTTCATTAAGTAAAGCAAAGGTTGTGTGGGACTTCTCTATTTAAATGATTTTCCTAAACAGTGATTCATGGAATTAAGCTTCGTGTCTTTCTGTTGATGCTTAAGTCTGACAAAGAGATTGAGGTCACAAATGTGAAGTACAGTCAAATGACCCATCTAAGAGATTTGCCATTCATTTTGGCCAATAAATTAGTAAGAGGTCACAAGTTCATGGCTACAGCCATTGGACATACTGTAAAGTACATAGACTTGTTTCAGGGGTTGCACCATCTTATTTTTCACCCTCAGGGATTGAATAACATTTGATCACGGGAGACAAGGAAGTTCTTATTAAACTAATATCCACCCAAATAATCGAATCTTCAAGTATCTTCTAATAGTGCGTCATTAGCTACTGATAAACACTTAATACAGTGTTCCTTCTTCTGAAGTGTTTCTGTTATCATTCATGATATTTACTGTATGAATAATTTCTTTGATATCATATCTTATGTCTCTGCCTAGTACGGCACCCCCTCTAAAGCCTATGTGTACATTTCCCTGTTCACCCTTGAGACGCCCAGGCAAAGGTATAAAACAAACATTTGACTGGGCAGTGTTCATTTTCACATGGTCACAAGTGAGTCAAGCCACAAGGGCAGGGTTTAGAGAAGACGTGGGCTGCCATTTTACAGGAACTTCCAACACGACTATGCTTGTATGAAAATGTGTGGGTTGAGGTTAAAGTAGGAGCATTTTCAAGTCCACTAGAAATAAACAGACCTCCCACATAGTACTTTATTTTGTTTGGCCAGCAGAACGTCCAGCTGGACAGGCACATAGGAATCTTTTCAGTTTTGGTGGAGAACCGGGAACGACCTCAATGACCTGGAATCTTGGAATGATGTGTCCCATTACTCTAAAATAGGAGAAAAGACTGCAGAAATAGCAGCCATATGCCTCTCAACTATCAAATCCTCTTATCTACAATACATTTTAGTTGTCAAGCAGACTCTTTTATCAAGGAAGAGATTAAGAAAGGAGGCTATTCCAGACTATTGGAACAAAGCCAGTATACTGTAGCTACAGAGTGTAAATTCAATCCCTTACTACTCAATGAGGTCGTGACCTATCATACCTGGGCAGGGCTGACGCTGATTGGCTCCTTGCAGACGATCCAGGTGACACTCTCCAGCAGAGGGGGTGTGGTCAGGGAGCCATCGTAAGTCCAGTAGTCTAGGGACTTGGGGAGCAGGATGGTGGGGTCAAAATTCTCGAAAGAGGTCTGCTTACCCTGTAAACAAAGAGGGAGGCAACGACAAGTTTACATCAGCAGGTCAAGGATTGGCTCAGAGAATGACAGGTTCCATGCTAGCCGTAGCACCACTTACAATGCTTGCTCCAGATAGACTTACCTTGGCTTTAATGGCATCAAAAGCATCAAGGACCTTCTGAAGATTGGCATTTTCATTTCCAACCTAATCAGACAGATTCAACACACATAAATGGCAAATAATAATGATCATTTGACCAAAATATTGCGCTTGAAAATATATTTATATTATCTTTAACTAATAATCTAAGTCAAAACAATTGAAGGTATACAGCAAAATGGCTGAGTCCATTGCTACACACCCGGAGGAAGACTCCTACAACAGCAAGGCCATCAGACTTGCTAGCAGCATCACCAAAGCTGGGGTACTTGGTGTTCCAGTGTACCAGGTGGAGCTAAAATAAAGAAATAGGACACAAGCAGTGAGCAACCCTAGGGAGTATTTTCTTACCACTAGGCCTTGGGTCTTTTGTACAGTGGGGTTTAGGGGTTTAGACCAATTTGGAAGTTGCATGGCTGAGGCTTTTGTGGAATTACACAATATTTATTGAAAAGCAGGGTTTAAGTCAATTCCATTTCAGCAAAGTCAATTCATGAAATAAACTGAATTGGCAGAAATTCCTCATTGAATGTCAAGCGAACATTTTCACTCCATGAAATGAAAGTTCACTGACCCTTATATGTCATTTATGGAAAAAAACTAAAAGAAACATATTGATGGCTTGCCAAATACTGTTGGTTGCACTACTAATGCATACCATTCAAACTTTGGTGTTGAAACTAAGGGATTCAAATCAAGTGTGTGACCAGTGTCAGTACCTCGGCAGCATACTTGGTCCCGGCCACGGTATGCTCAGAACCCCTGTCGTCGCTGGCGCCCCAGTGGAAGTGGAACTGCTTAAGCCTGTACGTCCCTGAAATGGGCCCCCCTGTCAGAGCTGCCAACAGAACACAGAAAACAAAGACATGAACACGTATAAGTGCAATGGGTCAACCTGTTATGTGGCCCGAGTTAGTACTACCTAACACCAGTTTAAGTCCACTTTGTATAATAGCACTACAATAGATGTTCACATTTTGAACAGGATCATTATGCTTTCATAATAAGATTTCAAAATACACCATGTTCCTTTTTTACTGAGATAACATCGCTTTTAATCTTTGGTCCATGATGAAAATGTGTCACAAGACACAATGCGATGAGTTGTCTTGACAGGTATAATGTGGACAGACATACTGACAGACGTCTTGCCAGAACGATATTAAGAGAGCAATGCAAAAGCCGCTCTTGTGTCACTGCCACCCCCACCTCTCCCCCACACTAGCATACAGACACAGACTTCCTGTTTGATGGAAGAAGCAGACTCAGTTCCTGTTGCGTAATCCAGACCCAAAAGCAGCAAGCCCAAGGTCAGCCTAAGATACTTTCCAGGTATTGTTCCTTTGACATAGACATCTATTTATACAAATTTAGTGGCAGCAGGTAATCCTTGACTAATTAGTCTATTCCCATCTCACGTGATGTCACAGTTGATGCTGAACGAATAGGCTATAGCCTATAGGTTCTCTTTGAAAATTATTTTGAGGACACGATTTACAATAGTTGGTTCTGCTTGATAAGAAGGTGGAGACTTTTCTGACAAGTAGCAAAGGGTGTGAGTGTGTGAGTGTATACAGGTTTCTGATGCAGGATTACATTACGAGACTGACATTGACCACACCCTGTAGATTTAGACTATAGCTATGATGGCGTAATTTCCAAAGTAGGTCTACACACAGACAGGTATGACTAACAGTCATTCATTCTTTCAGGCATAAGCTTATATTTGTGTTTGAATATGAACTTGTCATTCAATTTAAATTAGCTTCCATTAAGTTAACACAATAAACATGATACATTTACCCTGTAAGCACTAAGGCGATCATAAATAGAGGATTACCAATTCAATATCAATAAACCACCTGACATATAGGCCTAATGCTGCATATAATAAGGTGCTAGGATCACATGCCATCAGGGATTACAGAGACAATATAATCTCTTGTGTAACAAATCACAGGAATATAAAAATGCAACACCATACATTAAGATTCGGATTGAGTAGTTTCTACATTTCTCACAGAAATATTTTATAAATATGAATGTGAACCCCCCCCCCAAAAAAAATGTTTTGGGATTTTGTTATTACATTTTTGCACTGTATTAGGCAACAGCCTATTTTTATCGAATTATAATGACAGCAGAACTAGTAAAATATCATATTGTTGTACTTAGTTACTAAAAACATTACCATTCACTCCTGACACATTAATGGTTAACCAGACTCAGTCCTATTTGCATAAACTGACCTTCGCCTTTTTTGCGCTAATGACCGCGCTTCCAGTCTAAAGGTCTAACGTGCAGGGAAAGGTTTGTGAGGGGTTGCGTTACCAATTCCATTACCTACTATTGTTTTCATACCATAATGTGGGTGGTGAACGAATATAGTCTCATCCAGCTATATTCCATGCCCATAATATTTGTTACTTTGTAAATGTATAAATGTATGAATTATTAATATTAAAGAAGTGCACAAAGTATCCACAACTCTAAGGTACCATTTCGAGACACCTGTCATGACGCATGCTTAAAGATTGATACTAACTTGAGTTGTCGTTGTCGTCGGTGTAGGTCACTTGAAAGGAATGTCCGTTGTTGAGAATGTCAATGGAGGTGGAAGGGTCGTACTTCAAAGTGAGCGCCTTCAAGGCTGCGTCGAAGGCAGCCTCCCCAGGTACGATGTCAATGGGAGACTGGCGGGGTCCGTTGGCAATTGGGAAGCCTTCACACCATTTGTCGGGTCCTAGAATGACAGTGGGGACATTGCAGTTGAAGACAATATTTCAGTATCTGTCAAAAATGTAGCCTACGTAAATGATTGCTTTCCATTGACATTGAGAATATTTTTGATAAACTTGCAGCTTGCTGTAACCGGGTGAGATTGTTATGACGCACGGTAGCCTAATAGCAATGTCAAAGAGGGATGCATTAAAATACATGTAGACAATGATTCATCAACGCATGACCGTTGTCTTTTCATTCATTCATCCGACAGTATATGCTGTACTACAAGTCCCTTTTTATGTCATGATAAGAACAGAGCACAAGCGCCTCACCATTGTCCGGTGCGTATCCCCATGCATGAGACATTGTTACTATTTGGGTATTTCTGGGTATCTATTGCTGTAAATCTCCCAAATTTGCGTCGCTCCCGAGTGGAAACAGGCAGTGTCCTCCACTTGACAACTGTCAGAGTTTATATAGGCTCCCTGTGGATTGCGTGTAGGAGCGGGAGGAGTTAGATGCACAATCGATGAGCCCAGATTTTCTCTCTCTCTCTCTCTCTCTTTCTCGCTCTGTGTGTGCGTGCGTGCGTGCGGCACCACAGATCCAGTGAGTAGTCGCCTCGCTATGCGCTCCTTCATCCAAATATTTTGCCACTGGAAGGAGCGACACAAGATGTATGGATATTCCCGAGCAGTACCATGTGCAATAACTCTTTGATGTTGCGCCTTCCACTTCCTAAACTCGAACGCTACAATTGCATTTTGAGTACACACACTCAGGGGGAGAGAGAGAGAACTCAAGAGTCCCTTTCTTCCCTTCCCTTTTAATAATGAACATGGCCATAATTGTAAAAATAAAAAATATAAAACAATATTGAGTGTTTAGGCTATGTGGTATTCACGGACTTTAGGACGAATTATTTATTGCATAGAGCAGATGGAATCATTGTGTATTATTGTCTTAGGTGGATGTTTTTAATTTACACCTAGCCCCATGGCTACGGTAGTATATAATTAATTGTATTAGTCTATTGATCCCGTTTAGGCCTAGGTTATGACATTTTGCCTAGACTGAGAACAGTTAAGTATCTGTATGTCTGTCTGTCTGTCTGTCTGTCTGTCTGTCTGTCTGTCTGTCTGTCTGTCTGTCTGTCTGTATCCTAGTTTTTCTTTAATATTATAGACAGACTAACATATTTTCTAATATGCTGATAATGCAAAAACCCACCCCCACAATGGCGTTGCTTAAAATCCCTTTATAAAAGTGAAAGGCTTTACACTGGGCATACATATGTTGAGTCAATGTTGTTTCCACGTCATTTCGTTGACCAATGTGGAATATACTTTGAATTGACGTCTGTGCCCAGTGGGTTAACTCCGCCACTGGGAATACAAAACATTAAGGCCACCTGCTCTTTCCATTACATAGACTGACCAGGTGAATCCAGGTGAAAGGTATGATCCCTTATTGATGTCACTTGTTAAATCCATTAATTCTGTGTAGATGAAGGGGAGGAGACAGGTTAAAGAAGGTGTTGCTAATGTTTGCTCTTCTCAGAGTACGTTTACCGACTCTTTTGAAAGTGTATCAGCGGCGATACGTTGCTGCCATCTGGCGGTCATAACGAGAAAGCAACTGTTTTTGTAGCTGCTGCTGCCAGTAAACTGTCTGTCTTGTTAGCCGAAAACCGAAGGGAATGAGAACGGTAAAATAATGATTTGATAATGTCCTCAGATAAAATACATGTATTGCATAAAGTCTGTAGAATAACAACATGAGGCAAAGCAAATGGAGCATAACATTTCTGCATAACACCGATCAGAGGGTAGTGCGTACGACCCAGTACATCACTGGGGCCAAGCTTCCTTGCCTGCAGACATTATTAGTGCCTCCTGTACCGAGTCAATGTGTGGGGGTACAGGTTAGTCGACGTAATTTGTAGATGTAAATAGGGGTAACTATGCATAGACAATAAACAGCGAGTAGCAGCAGTGTAAAAACAAATAGGGAGGGGGGGTGAATGTAAATAGTCCGGGTGGCCATTTTATTAATTGTTCAGCAGTTTTATGGCTTGGGGGTAGCTGTTAAAGAGTCCTTTGGTCCTAGACTCCTATACCGCTTGCCGTGCAGTAGCAGAGAGAACAGTCTATGACTTGGGACGGACACAAATAAAACATACTTTCTGCTACTAAGATCAGTGAAATGTAGGCTAAACTGACAACGGAGTGAAGAGCAGAAATCTCAACTAGCAAGCAAGTCACAGCAATGAAGAATTGAGTGTGTGCGCGTTCACGCGAAGGGGTGGGAGGGACGATTCTGGCAGGGGGAGTCCTGTTCCCCCTGTATATAGCCTCATTGTTGTTATTTTATTGTGTTAGGTTTTATTACTTTACTTTAGTTTATTTGGTAAATATTTTCTTATATCTTTCTTGAACTGCATTGTTGGTTAAGGGCTTGTAAGTAAGCATTTCACGGTAAGGTGACCTGTTCTATTCAGACATGTGACCAATAAAGTTCTATTTTAATAGATTTGATTTTGTACTCCTTCTTTAACCCAGCGCGGATTCAGCACGGATATTGTAGAAATCGAGCGCACCATGAGGGCGTTTCAATCTGTTGTCTTCGGGAGCACTGATTGGTTCAGATTTTAGTCGCATCTAAATTGCGTCAAGCTCCGTTGCTTCAACACGTTTTACATTTGCCGATAGTCGTCCACTTCTTGAGGTTTGTATATTTTGTTATTATTCTTCGAGTTTATCTAGTTATGTGGATTCACATATTGAACGCACTTGATGTTACTGTATTTTCTTATATATTGTGTCAACATAAACTAATAAACTGTATGATCACAACGGGTCGGTCTGAGCAAGCTTAGCCACCTCTACTTAGCTACCTTGCTAACAGCATACGTTTGTTCTCATAGGTAATCATGGCGAAGAATAAACAAAAAGGCAAAAAGCAGCAGAATGTTTTCCGAGTGGCCAACAAACAGACAAAACAAAAGAATAAGGCAAAACCTGTCACTTCAACTCTCAAACACGTAAGTGGAAAATGCTAGCTAGCTACCATCTTAGTTAGCCAACTATTTAGCTAATAGGCATCACACAGTAGGGTGTCCAATCAAAAACGTATATTTTGAACAATGACTAAACCAATGGTCCAAACCTCATGTCTCTATCATAATCCGTTAAAGTTATTGGAGTTTTACCGTTGTAGGATGGCCAAAATTAGGGTGACTAAATCAATGGAGGCCAAAGGATAAAAAGTGGTCAGCAGGAAAGTTGC
Source organism: Salvelinus namaycush (assembly GCF_016432855.1). NCBI lineage: Eukaryota > Metazoa > Chordata > Actinopteri > Salmoniformes > Salmonidae > Salvelinus > Salvelinus namaycush. The sequence goes on from NC_052313.1 coordinate 22,577,534, forward strand.
ATCATGTCAACGAGGCTGGATTCTGTGCAAGAATTAAAGCTGCAATATTGATATTTTTGTCTGACCTGACCACGTTCATTGACAGATCTATAACTCACATGTATTTCTAATTGAAGTCAAGTGTAAAGCGGTAGATCTGTTGTATGTTACTATTTCTATGCTTCCCATGTTTAAATTTCGTTTTTGCCTATTTTACATTCAGTGTTGTACGCCAGTTTCAAACAGATGAAAATACAATATTTTTGGTTATGGAAAGTATATTTCACAGTGGTTTAGATGGTACAATGACATTTGTTTTGTCACGAACAGAAATTAGGTGAACTATTTCGAATTTTAGCAACCAGGAAATGGCGGAGCGATTTCTGCATAGTGCATCTTTAAGGCTACTGGCGACCTAACGCTTACAGGCTCACTTTGCATTTGAACTTTTTATCGTTCTTCTCGAATCCGAAGGACATAAAACAATAGAGGTAAGATGGATATCGATTTTGAGACATGACATGTAGTTTTTTAGTGTCCTTTTCATATTAATTTTAAATGTGTTTTTCCTAGATCTCACAAAAACAAGTTATATCTGTGAAATGTCAACGGAGCACTGAGCGTATACCTAACTTATTTTGAAAGTCTTTCACATTCATATCAGCTCTTTTCATGCAAATTTAGCTTTTTGCGACCAGCGGAAACAACTTTGAAGATGACAACGACAAAATGTAAAATCCTAAGAAGTTGTTACGAGAAACCTGCACCACTATGTCAACAAAGTTTGGTGCTTATTATCGGATATATTACCGTACAATTTCAATAAATTGCTGACTCAAATTGCCACCTGTCCCTTTTTAATACCTGGACAACGGCACGCATTGCACAACATCGGGTCTAAATGAATTGTTTACGAGTTTACCATGAATTGTTTATGACAGGGCTGTCACTCATTTTATGGAGGGCTAGTGTCTGCGTCTTATTTTTCAATTAAGACCTAGACAACCAGGTGAGGGAGTTCTTTACTAATTAGTGACCTTAATTCATCAATCAAGTACAAGTGAGGAGCAAAATGTTTACGAGGTTTAATGTTTGATTTGTAACATTAAATAATTCAGTAATGAATCCAAAAAATATGCCGGTTTTATCGCCAGTAAGAAGCTGCTGACAGCTGAGAACTGCTAGCTAACTGGCAAGCAGGAAAACAGTCAACAACTTCAGGACAGATCCTTATAAATTGGCAGATTGCCATCTATTGGAGAAAGTAAGAACTGCATTTTTTAAAACAGGCATACTAAGACAAAAGAAACGTGACAGTGTGTAAATGCCAACACAATAGTTCAGGAAATGAAGAAATTGATTAAAATACTGTAAGTGAATGGTGGAATTAAACAATTAACTATGCAAATTAGCAAAAGATGTGTGCCCTAGAAAAATAGACGCCTTGCTCATATAGAATCCTGTCTCTAGAGCCGTGTTCACATTGGCTCTTTGAAGTGACTCAAATTCTATTTATTTGCATATCTGATTCGACTGTTAATTTTCCTGGAGTCTGAACATCCACAAAGCACATGGAATCGGATATGATGGCGCCGGAAGAGATGCCTACCGTTCTACGTGCTCCTAACCAATTGTGCTATCGTGTTTTGTTTTTTTCCTGCGTTATTTGTAACTTATTTTGTACATAATGTTTCTGCCACTGTCTCTTATGACCGAAAAGAGCTTCTGGATATCAGGACAGTGATTACTCACCTCGTACTGGACAAAGATTTTTTCTTTAACTTCTTATGGCTACAATCCTGTTAACGGGGTGATATGACAACAGCCAGTGAAAGTGCAGGGCGCCAAATTCAAACAACAGAAATCTCATAATTAAAATTCCTCAAATATACATGTATCTTATACCATTTTTAAGGTAATCTTTTTGTTAATCCCACCAAAGTGTCTGATTTCAAATAGGCTTTACAGCGAAAGCACCACAAACGGTTATGTTAGGTCACCGCAAAATCACAGAAAAACAGTAATTTTCCCAGCCAAAGACAGGAGTCACAAAAAGCAGAAATAGAGATAAAATGAATCACTAACCTTTGATGATCTTCATCAGATGACACTCATAGGACTTAATGTTACACAATACATGTATGTTTTGTTCGATAAAGTAAATATTTATATCCCAAAATCTCAGTTTACATTGGCGCGTTATGGTCAGAAATGCATTGTCTCAAACAAACATCCGGTGAAAGTGCAGAGAGCCACATCAAATTACAGAAATACTCATCACGAACATTGATAAACGATACAAGTGTTATTCATGGAAATAAAGAAACTTCTCCTTAATGCAAATGCTATGTCAGATTTCAAAAACGCTTTACGGCGAAAGCACACTTTGCGATTATGTTAGGTCTGCACCTAGCCACAGAAACCCATACAGCCATTTTCCAGCCAAGGAGAGTGTCACAAAAGTCAGAAATAGCATTCAAATTAATCACTTACCTTAAAATTCAGAATGCTGCCCCCTACCCTAGGGAAGTTAATTATGTATTTAATTTTTGAATTTTTTTACTTTAGTTTATTTGAGTAAATACTTAACACTTTTTTTTCTTAACTGCATTGTTGGTTAAGGGCTTGTAAGTAAGCATTTCACTGTAAGGTCTACACTTGTATTTGGTGCATGTTTATTAGCCACGTGGTTTAAAGTCAGATACAAATCTTATTCCTGGCCATGTGACTTGTCTGAACGGTCCAATCTGATGGTTTTTAGACTGTTATTCGGCATATCTTGTTGGTTGCCAGCTACAGTTAACTAGCTTGTTAATTGTTTACAAACAAGTTAGTGAATGTGCTAGAACTAAACAGCTAGCTAGTTGACTGCTGTGGCTAGCCAAAAATGACTTGTTTTGAAAGTTGGATCATCTTATCCTTTGAGGCTTAGCTTGCGACAACTTTTGAGTGATAGAAAGCACAAGCACCACCACCAATCAGCCTACACCATTGCACACACACCTGTTACTATGACAACTAGCATGGCCTTGTCAGCAAATTTCTGCTGTCTGAACACACACACACCTGATTTGGTCACCTTTTTTTTACTGAGTTGGGCATTAAGGCCTACAGTGTGAACAAGGCTGTTGTGATTTAAGCAAATAAACGCCCAGGCTATTAATTGAGGTTTTTTGGTAGGTTCAGAAATTAGAGTTTTGGGATATAGTGTTAATGTTACAGTATGTTACGTTTGGTATGGTTACATAACATAGAAGGACACACAGTGCATTCGATAAGCATTCAGACCCCTTGACTTTTTCCACAATTTGTTACGTTACAGCCTTATTCTAAAATTGATTAAATTGTTTTTTCTTTCTCATCAATCTATACACAATACCCCATAATGACAAAGTGAAAACTGTTTTTTAGAATTTTTTGCAAATGTATTAAATGAAAGAACCTGGAAATATCACATTTACATAAGACCCTTTGTTGAAGCACCTTGGGTAGTGATTACAGCCTCAAGTCTTGGGTATGACGGTACAAGCTTGGCACACCTGTATTTGGGGAGTTTCTCCCATTCTTCTCTGCAGATCCTCTCAAGCTCTGTCAGGTAGGATGGGGAGCGTCGCTGCACGGCTATTTTCAGGTCTCTCTAGAGATGTTCGATAAGGTTGAAGTCCAGGGTCTGGCTGGACCAATCAAGGACATTCAAAGACCTGTCCCAAAGCCACTCTTGCGTTGTCTTGGCTGTGTGCTTAGGGTCGTTGTCCTGTTGGAAGGTGAACCTTTGCCCCACTCCGAGGTCCTGAGTGCTCTGGATCAGGTTTTCATCGAGGATCTCTCTGTACTTTGCTCCGTTCATTTTTCACTCGATCCGGACTAGTCTCTAGGTCCCTGCCGCTAAAAAACATCCCCACAGCATGATTCTGCCACTGCCATGCTTCACTGTAGGGGTGGTGCCAGGTTTTCCCCAGCTGTGACGCTTGGCTTTCAGGCCAAGGAGTTCAATCTTGGTTTCATAAGACCAGGGAATCTTGTTTCTCATGGTCTGAGAGTCCTTTAGGTACCTTTTGGCAAGCACAATGTGGGCTGTCATGTGCCTTTTTACTAAAGAATTGGCTTCCTTCTGGCCACAACCATGAAGACCTGATTTGTTGGAGTGCTACAGAGATTGTTGTCCTTCTGGAAGGTTCTCCCATCTCCACAGAGGAACTCTAAAGCTCTGTCAGAGTGACCATTGGGTTCTTGGTCACCTCCCTGACCATTGCCTTTCTCCCCCGATTGCTCAGTTTGGCCAGGCTGCCAGCTATAGGAAGAGTCTTGGTGGTTCCAAACTTCTTCCGTTTAAGAATGATGGAGGCCACTTTGTTCTTGGGGACCTTCAATGCTGCAGACATTTTTTGGTACCCTTCCCCAGAGCTGTGCCTCGACACAATCTTGTCTCGTAGCTTTACGGACCATTCCTTCGACTTCATGGCATGGTTTTTGCTCTGACATGCACTGTCAACTGTGGAACCTTATATAGACAGGTGTGTGTGCCTTTCCAAATCATGTCCAATCAATTGAATTTACCACGGGTGGAATTCAATCAAGTTGTAGAAAAATCTCAAGGATGATCAATGGAAACAGAATGCAAGGGGTCTGAATACTTATGGAAAAAAATACTTTATTTGCGTAAGTTTCTAAACATGTCTAAATCTGTTTTCGTTTGTCATTATAGGTAGATTGTGTAGATTGAGGATTTTTTTTTTTTTTTTTTAAATCCATTTTAGAATAAGGTTGTAATGTAGCAAAGTGGACAATTAGAAGGGGTCTGAACACTTTCCGAATGCACTGTAGGGCAAAAACGAAAGGAGAGTGGTTGGTATATAACACAAATGTCTAGCAACCCAAAGGTTGCGTGTTCAGTCTCATCACGGACAACTTTTAGAATTTTAGCTAATTAGCAACTTTGCAACTACTTAGCCTGTTAGCTTACCCTTTCCCTTCCCTTAACCCTAACATTAACCCTTTACCCTTAATGCCTAACCTTAAACCCTAACCTTATAGCTAGCTAATGTTAGTATTAGCCACCTAGCTAAAGTTAGCTGCAACAAATTGGTATTTGTAACATATCACACATTTTACTAATTCGTAACATATTGTGCAAATTGCAATTCTTAACATATCATACAAAATGGATGATGGACATCCACAAATTAATACATATGAAACATAACATATCATAGTAAATGTAGTGTCTCAGATTTACGTACAGAATAATACAAAATACTCTTATGTTGGGGGGGGTCAACTAGCTACAACAATGTTTTTCAGGTTCCCTCATTTTTGGTATAAGCATTTGTTGATGGTGTTTCTCTAATTAATCCCATTGGAGTCATAGCCTAGTTACATTTTGACTGAATGCATTGAAAGAGTTTGCCCACAATGCCATAAAGTCTTCTTACCTTGTAAGTATTCAGCTGGCCACTGTCTCAAAATGCTAACTTTTTACTTGGCAAACTTTACTTGGTGATACTTCCAAACTTTACTCAATTTGGAATGCTCTGGTGTCGTATTTTCTGTGGCTAGTTGCCTGTTAAACCCTGACACTCAGCAAATGCTCTGTGGAAAAAAATGACTGCAACAGGTCGGTGTCATCTCACCATAAGACTGTTCTCCCTGAAGGTTAACTTATCCGTCTTGTATGTGTATTGTGCAAGGGTAGTATTTGACACAGTTGCTGACAACTGTTTTTTTCCCTTTGTACACAGATCAATAAAGTGAAGAATGAGAAGGTGGAGAACCTGAATAAAATATTTACAGAGGTCCAACAGGATGTCAGAAGTGTATCGAAATGCACTGCTCCAGTGCCCAGAAAGCCAACACCGGTAAGGTTAAACTGAGAATCAATGGATTACCCGACAGAGTTGAGTGTGCTGAGTATCCTCCATCTGATGGTTGTTTGATTGTTTTCCTTTATCTTTTCTCAAGTCGTTTTGTTTTTGTTTTTATGTCAGGTTGTCCGTGAAGCCCCGAAAGAGTCTGCGAATGTGGACGGCGCTGCCCAGCTGTTCTCTCAGCTATAGTGCGGAATGGCTGCATGAAATGAAATCTAGTTACAATTCGAACATTCCACACTGCCCCATTCACATAAGGGGCATCATCTCCAATTTGTGTAGAATGTAATATGACTAATATCATATGATGACAATATGTAAATATGGTGATATTAAAAAAAAAGTGTGCAGATATTCGAAGAATGTAAAGGATGAATTTGTGAGAGGTTGACACATGCTGTAAAATGATAGATTCCCTGTTGGATACATCTGTCAAATATAATGATCAACAACCTTAAGGTGTCCGTTGCATGTATCAATGCTGATATTGATCTCTTCACAAGACTATGCTGCCAATGCTGAATGTCAGGGTCTTAGTAGCACACACTATTTCGTTTTTGAAGGTAGTTTTTATTGGATTTTCACTCTTGATGAGATATTGTACTAATTATTAAGTTGTTCTTGGATAATCTACTGAATGATGCATGGGTCTATCAGTAAATCACTCGTTCTTCTCCTTTTTAAATATCTTTGGGAGAACTACATCTCGGCGCAGCTTGCTGGCAGTGGCTGGTTTTAAGTATGCTGGGCACATTCAGCGGTAGCCAGTTGGTGGTGCTTTACTGATGTGCTCCTGATTGCCTGTCTCTCTGTGGACAGCCACCTGTGTAAGCATGGGGCTGTCACAAGACATACGTGTGCCTGGGAAATGCTGCAACCGAGATTACATTTGCATTTTACAGCTTGTAACATGCTTCTTTCTGTAAGATGTTTTTCTGGAGGTGGTTATTGGTGAAATGATATGTAATGGCAGATGTTCGATATATTTTAAATCCTGTGTTTCCAATCTCATTAGTCTTTTCAAGGCTTTAATTGTAAAAGTTGCACCACTTAGAACTTAGGTGCTAAGCAGAATATTCCTGAAATATCTCCCCCCACCCCAAAAAAAACTGACTGGTATGAGGTGAATGGAACAGTGATATATGTTCAGGGCTTAGCTAAAACACTTTTCTGAACCTTTAAATGAAGCGAAGGTGCCAGGACATTACATTTTCAGTGTAGGCCTATATACATGCATTTGTGAGAGTGAAGCTGTTGTATTTAATACGGCAGAGGAAATGGTTCTCTTGGCTCTGAATGATTGGACACAGTGGGGTTAGTGTGACAGCTGCTACAGTGGAGAGGTTTCAGACTGGCCTTGGGGCCAGGTACATCCCATTGAGATTCCAGATGGAACAGCTAGAGACAGTGGGGTGGCACCATAATACCCTGGGGAAAGAGAATACATATCACACATGCATTTATATAGGACTGAAAAGCACGATCACACACACTTACGTTGACTTATGCAGTAGAAACCCTCCATCCAGCCACACTACAAAGCACAGTGGGAGTTTTATCTACACCCTACTAGGGTGAGAAAATCTCATGGGTGAAAGGGTTGTGCGGTAGCACAGGACATTGTGCCTGGCCTGTCAATTCCGTTTCCACAGTAGGTGGCATCATTTCAAGTATGACTTGCTCTTCAAAAGGGGTCCTCGTGACAGGACCATAAAGCGGCAGAGAATTTTCTAAGAAAAAAAATAAGATTGTCTGAGTCTTCAATGGTCGCTGTCCACTGCCTGGTGGTGCTGAACTTCGAAATGGCGCTATTGACGCTATCAGTGGATCTAAAATAGCGTGATTATTATATCGCTCATTCTCCACATATCAATGTCACCATGACAGATGCAGTTTTTGACAACATGCCAGTATGCTATCTTGAGTCTGCTTTCTTGAATCTGCTGTGGTACATTGTTCAAATTAACGTTTAAATGTGTGAAGTACAACAAATTTAGTTTGGCCTAGGATGTTATTTAAAGACTGTAATCAATTCTGCCCACTCAAAAAAGTTATATTAAGGCTATTACCTTTTATTTTTCGGCTTATTGCTGAAACGGCAAAATACTAAAATGGCTGCCAATTCAAACGGCACAGTGCATTTTAGATGCAGATACAGTATATCACCATAAGGTTCGCAGCTCAAAGCTTGAGATAATTAAAGTTGCATTGAAAAGTTATGACTTAATCAACTATAAAGACAATTGCTTCTGAAGTACGTTCTTCTTGCCATTCTTTCTACATTTACTTAGTACTGACCACTGAATGTCATTCAAAAATGCAACTGCATTGGAAGAGTTATAATTAAAACAAAAAACTATTATTTAATAATCTGAATTTAGCCAGAGGACAAAATGAAATTATTTATCTACATATTGAAGTAAACAAGACATAACCCATCTGATTAATTAGGTGTGTCAGGAAGAAGATGGCTTTAGGCCTAAGTAATTTAATCTAATTGTTTTTTCCTAAATATGAATCTAATGAGGAGCTCGGTATTCTTATGTCCACAAGGTGGTGCTATTAGAGGACTTAAGGGTTGTCCAACAACTCTGTGTGTGTCATGCATGGTTGGGCTCAATTCCATAATTGATTTGAGAATGCCTCATAAATTCCAATACAACTTTTGAATTTCAATTGAAATAGTAAATGGATACAAAATTGCAATTTTAATTAAAGGAAATATAATACAAGTAAATTAAAATGCCTCTTCTATTCTATATTAGGTGTAGTTTATATAAGTATATACTGAACAAAAATATCAACGCAACATGTAAAGTGCTCATGTTTCATGAGCTGAAATAAAGATCCCAGAAAATGTCCTAAATCTCTCACATTTTGTGCACAAATTTGTTTACATCCCTGTTAGTGACCATTTCTTCTTTGCCAAGATAATCAATCCACCTGACAGTTGTGGCATATCAAGAAGCTGATTAAACAGCATGATCATTACACATGTGCACCTTGTGCTGGGGACAATAAAAGGCCACTGAAAAATGTGCAGTTTTGTCACACAACACAATGCCACAGATGTCTCAAGTTTTGAGGGTGTGTGCAATGGGCATGCTGACTGCAGGATTGTCCACTAGAGCTGTTGCCAGGCAATTTAATGTCCAGTTGTCTACCATAAGCCACCTCCAATGTCATTTTAGAGAATTTGGAAGTACATCCAACCTCACACCAGCAGACTGTGCAACCACACCAGCCCAGGACATCCACATCCGGCTTCTTCACCTGCAGGAACGTCTGAGACCAGACACCCGGACAGCTGATTAAACTATATTTCATCAGCTGTATTTCTGTCTAAAGCCCTTTTGTGGGTAAAAACTGATTTTGATTGGCTGGGCCTGGCTCCACAGTGGCCTCCATCATTCTTAAATGGATGAATTTTGGAACCACCAAGACTCTTCTTAGAGCTTGCCACCCAGCCAAACTGAGCAAACAGTGGAGGAGGGGCTTGGTCAGGGAGGTGACCAAGAACCTGATGGTCACTCTGACAGAGCTTCAGAGTTCCTCTGTGGAGATAGGAGGACCTTCCAGAAATACAACCATCTCTGCAGCTCTCCTCCAATCAGGCTTTTATGGTAGAGTGGCCAGACTGAAGCCACTCCTCAGTAAAAGGCACATGACAGCCCGCTTAGAGTTTGCCAAAAGGCACCTAAAGGACTCCTAGACTATGAGAAACGAAATTCTCTGATCTGATTAAAGCAAGATTAAACTCTTTGGCCTGAATGCCAAGCGTCACGGCTGGAGGAAACCTGGCACCATCCTTACGGTGAAGCATGGTAGTGGCAGCATCATGCTGTGGGGATGTTTTTCAGCGTCAGGGACTGGGAGACAAGTCTGGATCGAGGGAAAGATGAACGGAGCAAAGTACAGAGAGATCCTTGATGAAAACCTGATCCAGAGCGCTCAGGACCTCAGACTGGGGCGAAGGTTCACCTTCCAACAGGACAACAACCCTAAGCACACAGCCAAGACAACGCAGTAGTGGCTTTGGGACAAGTCTCTGAATGTCTTTGAGTGGCCCAGCCAGAGCCTGAACTTAAACCTGATCTAACATCGCTGGAGACACCTGAAAATAGCTGTGCAGCAATGCTCTCCATCCAACCTGACAGAGGTTGAGAGGATCTGCAGAGAAGAATGGGAGAAACTCCCCAAATACAGGTGTGCCAAGCTTGTAGTCATACCCAAGGAGACTCGAGGTTGAAATCGCTGCCAAAGGTGCATCAACAGAGTACTGAGTAAAGGGTCTAAATACTTATGTAAATGTGATATTTCAGATGTTTATTTTTAATACATTTGCAAAACAATCGTCATTTTGAGGTATTGTGTGTAAATTGATGAGGGGGAAAAAATGCTTAATCCATTTTAGAATAAGGCTGTAACGTAGCAATGTGGAAAGGATGAAAAAGTATGCACTCGCTCTGAATAAAAGCGTCTGCTAAATGATGTAAAATGAAAATGTCAAGGGGTCTGAATACTTTTCAAATGCACTGTATATTATATATATTCTTTGGCATCTGGAACTGTGACCTCTCAGATTCAATTAAACTTATGACTGAGTGGAATTTATTGGAATCGGGTTGGAACTTGGAACCAACATCATTATTTTCCAATCGTTTCATTCTGAACAGAACCATCATTTTTTTTGTTCCGTTCCACTGTTCCCGACCAGCAAAATACATTTTTCAACCGGTTCAAACACCAAAAAAGTAACTGTTTATATTATTCCTTTCTGTTCCTTCTTAAACCTTTGAATTATACATTTTTTTTTACATCTAGCTCGACATAAATTCCTTCACCAATCAGTGCTGGTAGAACAGCTTGCTATGGAGCGGGAAAGCTATTTACATACATTGGACAGTGTAGAGCGCGAGATGCGATGGACATTTTGCAGGTGCGAGAGAGGGTGGAGGAGGAGGCTTGGCTTGAACCATTGGACATCTTGTTGTTATGAACTGACAGGCCCACATAATTATACCTACAGAGGAGCGGCTTCTATGAAGGAGCGTTGAATGTCTTTGAACTTGGACCAGAGCTAGCTAATAAGCTTGTGTGTGTAGAGTGGCACCAGAATTACCTTTTTTGTAGTCAATAAATCCAATGTGAAACGTCGTAACTATAGTATCCTTTAACTAGCATTGAAAAAGTGAATCCATTCTTCTTTCAATATGTTTCTGAGGGACAGAGTGAGGGCTTTGCATAGGCGCTTTGTTGCATTTTTTGTGGGACTGGAAAAAAATACCTAGAACATAAAATAACGTTATTAAACCGGTTCCCATGCTTTTAAAAGAATGGTTCTGTTTGTGTGTGTGTGTGTGTGTACGGCGTGCGTGCATTTTAGGCAGAGACTGCGGCTGTGTGTGGGACGTGTGTGAGGCACACTGAATGTCAATGAGGAGCTGAAGGCACATTTGCGGTGCGTCACTCTTATTGCACAGCTGGGTTTTTCACTTTGACAGTCTAACACCAAGAGGTCACAGCGTCTGCTCTCCGCCACTCTGACAGAAATGAGAACGTGTGTGTGTGTGTGTGTGTGTGTGTGTGTGTGTGTGTGTGTGTGTGTGTGTGTGTGTGTGTGTGTGTGTGTGTGTGTGTGTGTGTGTGTGTGTGTGTGTGTGTGTGTGTGTGTGTGTGTGTGTGTGTGTGTGTGAGTGAGAGAGAGAGAGATTTGCTCTGCTTTTAAGTCAATCTCCGGTCACTGTTGCTGGGACAAGGTATTTAATCTCTGACCAGTGGTCATTCTTTCCCTGCATGTGGCTGTCACAATGACTTCTGGGTAATACCCAGTCGTTTTCTATGTTTTTGACATATCCAGGAATGGGAAAGGGTTGATTTCTTGAAAAAGTAGTGAAGTAAAAGAATGACACACTCAACAATGAAGAACAAATTCATGTTTTTTTCCCTCAAAGATGAGCCTTTAGAGATTGTGTGATTAAACAGGTTGCGTTACATCACCAAGGTACTGTATTGCTACACAAGACCAGCAAAGGCCTAGATTGAAGGCTTATTTTGGAACCCCACCATTAAAACCATCAACCCCGTGCTGCAGAACTGGATCCTCACCAAACAACCAAACAATCAAACCGACAGTACGCTGTGCAGCTCTTCACAAACCCATCAGAGCATCGGGCCACTGCAAGCTGTTTAGCTCATTGGGAAAGAAATCGGTTTTACACTTGAGAGGACACAGAGAACACAACCGTGGCTTTTCTAAATAGAATCAACAGAAACTGTGCGCATGCTCTCGGGAGTCCCACCCGGCGCTGATTGTTTGGTGTGAGAAGGGAGGTGGGGGGAGAGAGAGGTCTATGGCTCGAGGGGAGTTTGGAGAGGTGTGTATGCAATTCAGGGAAGCAGAAAGGATAGTGGTTGTTTGGTACACCTGTCAGATGTGTGTACCAGGTGCATCTGTTCTCTACTTAGATGTCAGTCCTCGAGCAAGAAGTATCCTAAACACACATGCACGCATTTGCGCGGGCACACAAACATCAGACCTGGCTTCAAATACATGTGTATTTTATTATTTGTTATTTAAATACTTATTTTTTGTGTATTTTCAAATAATGTGGGCCGAGTCACCTACTTCTATTGGAAGCATTATCTAATATTTTCCTATAAATAGCCTACTAATTAAAACTATTTTCAAATACTTATTTTCAAGTACAACATTTTAAATACCAAACAGGCCTGGGTTCAAATGCATGAGCGTATTTTAAATAATTGTAATTGAAAATACACTTGTCTGTGTATTTGAGTATTTTCAAATGTATGCCAATACTTTCCAAATGTATTTCCAAATACATCCCAATTATTAACTTGAAATACCCTAAATTAGTATTCGAACCCGGGTCTGCTCACACACACACACACACACACACACACACACACACACACACACACACACACACACACACACACACACACACACACACACACACACACACACACACACACACACACACACACACACACACACACACACACACACACACACACACACACACACACACACACACACACACACACAGACAACCCAAGGTCACACAAGCTGCCTGGTGTTCACTGGCTCAACAATTCGTTCCTCCCTCCCTCGTACTTACCTGCCTGCTTCCCTTCAAAACACGTGCAGTGGACTGCTTCTATACACCAGTGGCTCTTCCCAGCTCTCTTGCAATGCAGTTTGGCATTGATGTCTCAATATCAAAACTCACAGCACTTTCTACTCCCACTGAGAAAGTGCAGGCCTCTCCTTTGTTAGATCCATCAATTTATTTTCCTCTAGTGCAAGGAATAAGGATTGTTTTTGTCCTACCGTGATGGTGTGGTTGTGGTTGTTAATGAGTTAATGCATCCTACAGTTTGTTTTTGTGAAGACACAATGCTTACTTATGTAGTAATAGGGGGAAAATAGATACAGTTTCATATCGGAATATCATTTTTGGATGATATTACATCGATATTTGACTCCAAGTATCGATTTGTTTAAGAATAAGGTAGGTGTCATTAGCGAATGTGAGTCGGATGTACCTGCTCCAAAACGGCGGTATTTTTCATCCTATAGCCTGTTCTCCATCTTCTTTTTAAATAGTGAACCAGCATGTTTTCAGAACTTTTATTTCCATGACTGATCAAAGCTCATTTTCTCAGTCTCTCTCTTGTCTTTCTGCAGGATACATTTCGTGAGATATATATTTGGATCATTAAATCGCAATGAAGTGCACAACCCACTGGGTACGAACTGGTTGATCAACATCGTTTCAACGTTATTTGTCAAAATATTGTGACGTGGAAAATACATTGGATTTGCAAAAAGTTATCAATGTAAAGTGTTATGTATGTCATGGTAAGCATTTTTCAACATAGACAAACCTTGTATAAAATATGTTGACTTTGTACCTTTGAAACAATGTCAGATCTTCAACGTTATATCCACTATCAGAAAAAAACAGGCTGGGCAGCATCTCCTACTGGAGAATTTATCTACAGCTATCCATTTGGTCTCCCATCAAGGGTTTAACCAAGCCCAGCTTTGATATTTTTCACTGACTGCTACCAATGTGCTATTGTGAGAATGAATATTAAGAGATCTCTCAATAATTAAATAGATTCACTGTTGTTATCGAAGTCAGTCCGAAGGGTAGGTTTAACAGAGCAAATGAAACGTAACCATACTTTGTCATACAGTGCATTCGGAAACTATTCACATCCCTCGACTTTTTCCACATTTGGTTACTTGACAGCCTTATTCTAAAATTGATTAAATTACTTTTTTCCTCAATCTACACACAGTACCCCATAATGACAAAGCGAAACAGGTTTTTAGAAATTTTTGAAAACAGAAATAGCTTATTTATATAAGTATTCAGACCTTATGAGACTCGAAATTGAGCTCAGCTGTATCCTGTTTCCGTTGATCATCTTTGAGATGTTTCTACAATTTGATTGGATTCCACCTGTGGTAAATTCAATTGATTGGACATGATTTGGAAAGGCACACACCTGTCTATATAAGGTCCCACAGTTGACAGTGCATTTCAAAGCGAAAACCATGCCATGAAGTCGAAGGAATGGTCCGTAAAGCTACAAGATAAGATTGTGTCGAGGCACAGCTCTGGGGAAGGGTACCAAACAATGTCTGCAGCATTGAAGGTCCCCAAGAACAAAGTGGCCTCCATCATTCTTAAATGGAAGAAGTTTGGAACAACCAAAACTCTTCCTAGAGCTGGCCGCCTGGCCAAACTGAGCAATCAGGGGAGAAGGGCCTTGGTCATCAAGGCAAAGCGTGGCTACTTTGAAGAATCTAAAATATTTTTTGATTTGTTTAACACTTTTTTTCTTACTACATGATTCCATATGTGTTAGTTCATAGTTTTGATGTATTCACTATTATTCTACAATATAGAAAATAGTCAAAATAAAGAAAAATCCTTGAATGAGTAGGTGTGTCCAAACCTTTGACTGGTACTGTATGTAAATGTGATATTTTATTTTAATTTTATTTTTATTAACCTTAAAATGAGTAACACATACATGGCCACATTTTTAGTTTACTGTGACTATAAAATGTTTTTCTTATTATGTAATCATAGAAAGCGTACATGTTCAAGATTGCATGCAAAGGTTGCAGGTATGTGGAGATCTTCACAATTGCTATAATAAACAGCATTGATCACTTGTACTGTGTACTTTTAATGTCATCTCTGTTGCAATCCAGGTCATTTGGTTGTGCTATTAGATGAAGCACAGTAATAAAACATGTTGTATAAATGCAAAATATCTGACATTGCATTCCCATTTGAACTTGGGCATGCTTTTAAATGGTTGAAAGCATAGTGATAAGACATGGTTGAATTCCCAAACTTCTGGCTGTCTTTTTGAGTGGATGAATAAAGGTTGAAATCCTATTGATCAACATCTCAACCAAATATTAACCAAAGTGCCGTGGTTAAATAAAATGGTGTTCCCAGTGGGAAGTATGATATTGTATTGTGAGATCTGTGGCAATTCCCAGCCCTAATGTTCAAAATATTTGTATATTACCATTTAGTATGCATAACTGTGTTTTCAACACCTTTATATGTAGATCAGTTGATTAGCATTCTATCCATGGTGAGACTTTTTGAGAAGTCAGACTTTCTGTGAAAACTCTTCATGAGTCTTGAGGCTCTGTTGGATGAAGGCTGGCCCTGCAGCAAGTCTTAACAAAGCCCTTTTCAGTGAGCCTCTGTGGGCTGGGCCGTCCTGGGCCCTGCATACAAAGTGGGCACCTTTGTAACCCCAGGGCGAAAGGGCAGGAGATGATGAGAGGCAGAGCCCAACTTAAAAATGTGAAAAGAAAAGAATACCAAAAAATAAGGTGGCAGGATTAAAGTGCAATTATCAAACTCAGTCTGCTTACTTAGAAGCTCAACAAGGTATCACAGTTTGAATTCGAAATTTGACTTTGTCCATGTTTTTCCAAATGTCTATGGGTGAAGTCAAGGATCGGATGTTTACGTTGATTTACTGTTACCTAACTCCTCAAAAGTGAAACCAAAAACATTAGCCTCGGGCTGGGTATTTTACATCTCGGTAAGTTAAGGGTTACGGTTTGGGATAGGGTTAAAATAGGGTTAAGTTTAGGAATTCATTCTGAGTGGTTAAGGGTTAAAGTTTGGTAAAGGCAATCGCGCAGCTTTTATGTCAAGGTAAAAGCGCTCACCGTTGCCCATAATTGCCGATTTTGAAGGCAGATCTAGACGTTCTTGGGACCTGGATGGATGTCTAACTTTGACTTTAAACTAGAGCTATCTTCCTGAGAAGCTACCATTGAAAGGGGGAGTAAATACAATTCCACCCAATGCAACTGAGCTACATTCAATACCTTGGTTTCTCTATTAGGATGCTCTCCACTACAAATTCAAAGTTACAACTGAGTCTAGGTACCAAAATCAACCCTATAGATTTCCTCCACCCATCAGAGCTCATGGATCACACATTATTTTGAACACAAATTTCCTCGTGACCTGGCCGGTAGAAAGAAAAAAGGGATGTTCTCAAACCAAACAGGTGTGAACACCCATGGACATTAAGCCAGGGCCGTTATCAGTCTGGGCCAGATAGCACACTGGAGACTCAGGACAACTCAATAACAACATAATCCGTGGGAGAGCTCCAATACTCTGCATGACACCGTGTGAGCTTCCTGTGAGGTGACAGATGGGTTGATGCTTTTGTAATATTTATACCAAAAAAGACATTATAGTGCAGGGCTCTCCAACCCTGTTCCTGGAGAGCTACCCTCATGTAGGTTTTTGCTCCAACCTCAGTTGCTCGAACCTGATTCAGTTTATCAACCAGCTAATTACGTATTTGAATCAGGTGCGCTTGATTAGGGTTGGAGGGAAAACCTACAGGACACTAGCTCTCCAGGAACAGGGTTGGAGAGCCCTGTGTTAGTGTATTGGAGGCAACGGTTGCAAATGTGTATACATGTGTTTACAATCATGTCATAGGGGCTAAGGATTTTGAAAGCAGAAAGACACATACCTAAATCAAACACACACTCAGCAACTTTGTTCTC
Source organism: Salvelinus namaycush (assembly GCF_016432855.1). Lineage (NCBI taxonomy): Eukaryota > Metazoa > Chordata > Actinopteri > Salmoniformes > Salmonidae > Salvelinus > Salvelinus namaycush. Next base: position 22,594,484 of record NC_052313.1, read on the forward strand.
AGTTTTCTATGAGTGTTTCTGGGTAGCTGTACTAGGTGGCACCTTGCATGTATTCAGGGCGGTATTAATAAATTAATCATATAGCTCTGTAAGGATACCACCCATCTCAGAAATGTGTTGAGTAAGATTCAACGCCTTTATGAAATGTATTGAGTTTCCTTTGAGGGTGAGAGACAAATTGTTCTGATAATTCACCTTTTAGACACTCTTTCCAGAGGAAGCTACATTCAATTCTCTCACAGTTCTTTGGTAGTCACCATGGTAACAACATGTGTCCTATTTCTTCCAGCCTTTTCACCTTTCCTGTCGGTCTTTGTACTCTTTGGAAACTTCCATTAGTTCTATTCTGTCAGTCGGGCCACTGAATGACAAGTAACGATCTTGGTGTGCCTTGTTCAAACAGTCAACTTGAGACGGTCCCTGGCAGACAACTCAAAGTAAACCCCAGTGACAGGTGTCTGAAAAATCGATTTAGTGCATGTCAAGGCAAAGTGTGTGCCATGGGACTCCACAAAGTGACATCAGTGGTCTGTTTTGACAGTCAAAACCATTTTGTTTGAATATTCCAAGTGGAATAACAGAAAAATGGAGACTCCACATTGGTATACACTGTAAACAGTATACTATGTAACCTGCATTTATCAGATGAGAATCACACTTCAATCTACAAATCTGCTGGTTTTTTTCCAAATGAGGAAAACTAGAAGATCCTCCATAACATTACAGTTACTACATTAATATTTTCTTTAGCAAGACATTGGAATGCAGCCAAGCATTTCACCTTCAGCACCTGCAATTACAACCAAGACACTGCTTAACCCTATCCCATTTCACAACATGCACTTTTCCCACCAAATCAACTGCAGTCATTCCAGGGGTAGATGGGCCGGCCCCGAATCGATTGTGCCACCTCCCTTAATTAAAAATTAAATTCAGAGAGACCACAAATGCTGACATTCACATCGAGCTGTATCTAAGCACCCCCACACATACATTCCTTGTTTTCCTCGCCAATTGCGCCCTCACCTTCTAATGAAGCCCAACACACTGCCCTGCATGCGCTCGCAGCTGTTTAGTAAATCAATTAATGCACGCGAAGCAGGAAATTCAAATTCAGCAGCCCCCTCGCATAATTTATATATGACCGCACTGCAGGAGCCATTCATATCACCATTAGGATTCTTATAACTCAATTTGAGATCGATGCCATTACATCTTGGGGTATCTTCATCATCTTGATGACAGTTGGCTGGGAGACTAATCATGGATACATACACAGACATGCTTGGTAGTTTTTGCAGTGGGGGCATTTCTTATTATACCTAACCTTTTGAAAGGTTACAGCCTTTCATTTGACATTTTAGAAATGGACCGTTTGCTTCTGCAGGCACGTCATCAATGTGTGGCATAACTCATATTTTTCTTCAACAAGCACCCGAGACCTAGAGGGCGAGAAATAAATGTGCCATGATTTCTTGTAATGCAGCCATTGGATGCATTGCCCTCTTCGAGGTATAGTCAGAGAGGCACTTGTCTATTTTATCACACCCTGAATATTCTATATTATAAACTGGGTGGTTCGAGCTCTGAATGCTGATTGGCTGTCAGCTGTGGTATATCAGACCGTATACCATGGGTATGACAAAATATTTATTTTTACTGCTCTAATTACGTTGGTAACCAGTTCATAATAGCAAAAAGGCACCTCGGGGGTTTGTGGTATATAGCCAATATACCACAGCTAAGGGCTGTATCCAGGCACTCCGCGTTGTGTCGTGAATAAGAACAGCCCTTAACCGTGGTATATTGGCCATATACCACACCTCCTTGTGCCTTATTGCTTAAATAGAACATGCCAGTGTGAAGACTCCTTTCATTTTTCATTTAAATTGCCTTAAGTGTGCTCCAGGCTGGTCTTTGACATAGTTAATCAAGTGTTAACAGTATTACATGCATAATTTCATCTGAAGGCTATGTGAGTTTCTCATGTCAAATGAGCCTTCAGCTCTAAACTAGATTGATTAGGGAGTTCACAATCCTAATTGCAAGAGCTGAGGAACATTATTACGTTGGCAACATAATATTCACGGGAGAGGAAGTTTAAACTGATGTTTTTTTAGCAGTTGTGCATGGCACTACCTTCTAACTGAATCTGGTTTGCTGTATATTGATTCTCCAATACTATTTCCCTCTTCATGCATGTCTGTACAGTTCGGTATACATGACACATCCTCATGCCTATAGACAGTATTGTTGAGTCTTATAGATTCCACCATAGACACTGAGTGTGCAATGAAATGGGAATTTCACTGCCTCCAATTGAGTTGTCTTGTACAATCTAAAGCTACTGGGCTCGATAATCTAACGAGGCAATATGTGGATATTGAGAGAATACTGTACATTGAATAATATTTCCTTTATTGCTCTCAGCACAACTGAGAAATTAACTAAATATCAATGCAATCTCCAAAGAATCAATGCAGCAACAATGATATGGCATGGCTGGTCCTTTTAACCCATATGGAGAAAATAATAATAATAATAATATATACATATTTAGATAACTATTTTTAGGATACTGTACATGTGAAACATAAAAAATGATGTATTCGTTTTTGTGTAATATACAGAACATTTTAAATACATTCCAACATATATTACAAAATTCACTGCTCGACTGAGCTACCTTACAGATAATGTGTGGAGTACAGACATAAAGGAGTTTAACACTATTAGTCCACGCGACTTGTTAAGCACATTTTTACTCCTGAACTTATTTAGGCCTGCCATAGCAAATGGGTTCAATTATTTTTGACTCAAGACAATCCAGCTTTACATTTTTTATTTATTTGTAAAAGAAAACTTAATTCCACTTTGACTTTATGGGGTATTTTGTTTAGGCCAGTGACCAAATATCTCACTGTAACACAACAACATGTGGAAAAAGTCAAGGGGTGTGATCGTGTGAATACTTTCTGAAGGCACAGTACAGTAGAATCGTGAGAGTTGTGAGACTTGGCACCTAACCCCACTGGGCACAAACTAGTTGAATCAACATTGTTTCAATGTCATTTGTCAAAGTATTGTGATGTGGAAACTACGTGGAAAATACATTGGATTTGCAAAAAGTCATCAAGGTAAATTTGTTTTGCTGGTGAAATTTCAACCAAAATCAAAATTCAATCAAATTGTATTTGTCACATGTGCCAAACACAACAACTTACTGTGAAATGCTTAATACCAACAATGCAGAATACCAATGCAGAATTGTAAAAAAAAAAGTAAGTAACAAAATATTTGCTAAAAAAAATACGAATACAAACAAAAAACATTAGAAGAAAAGTAACACAATAAAATCACAATAACGAGGCTATATACAGGGGGTACCGGTACCGAGAAAATGTGTGGGGGTACAGGTTATTCGAGGTAAGTGAGGTAATATGTACATGTAGATAGGGGTAAAGTGACAATGCATAGATAATAAACAGCGAGAAGCAGCAGCGTAGAAAGCTGGTCAATGCAAATAGTCCGGGTAGCCATTTGATTAACTGTTTAGCAGTCTTATTGCTTGGGGGTAGAAGCTGTTAAGAAACCTTTTAGACCTAGACTTGGCGCTCTGGTACCGCTTGCCGTGAAGTAGCAGAGAGAACAGTCTATGGCCAGGGTGGCTGGAGTCTTTGACAATTTTTAGTGCCTTCCTTTGACCGCCTGGTATAGAGGTCCTGGATGGCAGGAAGCTTGGTCCCAGTGATGTGCTGGGCCATACGCACTACCCTTTGTAGCACCTTGCGGTAGGATGCCGAGCAGTTACCATACCAAGCGGTGATGCAACCAGGCAGGATGCTTTCGATGGTGCACCTGTAGAACTTTTTGAAGATCTGAGGACCCCTGCCAAATCTTTTCAGTCTCCTGAGGGGGAATAGGCATTGTTGTGCCCTCTTCACGACTGTCTTGGTGTGTTTGGACCATGATAGTTTGTTAGCAATGTGGTGTCAAGGAACTTGAAGCTCTCGACCCGCTCCACTACAGCCCCGTCGATGTGAATGGGGGCGTGCTCGTCTCCCCTTTTCCTGTAGTCCACGATCAGATCTTTTGTATTGCTCAAGTTGAGGGAGAGGTTGTTGTCCTGGCACCACACTGCAAGGTCACTGACCTCCTCCCTGTAGGCTGTCTCATCGTTGTCGATAATCAGGCCGACCACCGTTGTGACTTCAGCAAACTTAATGATGGTGTTGGAGTCGTGCCTGGCGACGCAGTCGTGGGTGAACAGGGAGTACAGGAGGGGACTTGGCATGCTCCACTGAGGGGCCCCCGTGTTGAGGATCAGCGTGGCAGATGTGTTGCTCCCTAACCTTCCCACCTGGGGGCGGCCCATCAGGAAATCCAGGATCCAGTTGCAGAGGGAGGTCTTTAGTCCCAGGGTCCTTAGCTTAGTGATGAGCTTGGAGGGCACTATGGTGTTGAACACTGAGCTGTGGTCAACAAACAGCATTCTCACATTGGTGTTCCTTTTGTCCAGGTGGGAAAGGGAAGTGTGAAGTGCCATAGAGATTGTGTCATCTTTGGATCTGTTGGGGCGGTATGCAAATTGTAGTAGTTCTAGGGTTTCTGGGATGATGGTGTTGATGTGAGCCTTTCAAAGCACTTCATGGCTACAGATGTGAGTGCTACGGAGCAGTAGTCATTTAGGCCAATTACCTTGGCGTTCTTGGACACAAGGACTGTGGTGGTCTGCTTGAAATATGTAGGTATTACAGACTTGTTCAGGAAGAGGTTGAAAATGTCAGTGAAGACACTTGCCAATTGGTCAGCGCGTGCTCTGTGTAAGTGTCCTAGTAATCCGTCTTGCGGCCTTGGTTTAGAGGTCATACTCACATCAGGTAAGGAAAGTGTGATCACACAGTTGTCCAGAACAGCTGTTGCTCTCATGCATGGTTCAGTGCTGCTTGCCTCGAAGTGAGCATAGAAGGCATTTAGCTCATCTGGTAGGATCGCGTCACTGGGCAGCTCGTGGCTGGGTTTCCCTTTGTAATCCGTAATAGTTTGCAAGCCCTGCCACATCCGACGAGCGTCAGAGCCGGTGTCGTAGGATTAATTTTAGTACTCAATTGATGCTTTGCCTGTTTGATGGTTCATCAGAGGGCATAGCGGGATTTCTTATAAGCGTCTGAATTAGGGTCCTGCTCCTTGAAAGCGGCAGATCTAGTCTTTAGCTCAGTGCGGATGTTGCCTGTAATCCATGGCTTCTGGTTGGGATATGTACTACGGTCACTGTGGGGATGCCGATGTACTTATTTATAAAGTCGGTGACTGATGTGGTATACTCCTCAATGCCATCAGATGAATCCCGGAACATATTCCAGTTTGTGCTAGCAAAACAGTCCTGTAGCTTGGCATCTGCATCATCAGACCCCTTCCGTATTGAGTGAGTCACTGGTACTCCCAGATTAGTTTTTGCTTGTAAGCAGGATAGAATTATGGTCAGATTTGCCAAAAGGCGAGGGAGGGCTTTGTACACGTTTCTGTGTGTGGAGTAAAGGTGGTCTAGAGTTGTGTTCCTTCTGGTTGCACATGTAACATGCTGGTAGAAATGAGGTAAAATGGATTTAAGTTTTCCTGCATTAAAGTCCGCTCCTGGGTGAGCATTCTCTTGTTTGCTTATGGCCTTATGCAGCTTGTTGAGTGTGGTCTAAGCGCCTGCATCGGTTTGTGGTGGTAAATAGACAGCTACGAAAAATATAGATTAAAACTCTCTTGATAAATAGTGTGATCCTCAGCTTATCATGAGGTACTCTACCTCAGGCGAGCAAAACCTTAAGATTTAATATTAGAGATCACGCACCAGCTTTTGTTGACAAATAGACACAGACCACCATCCCTCATCTTACCGGAGGTTGCTGTTCTGTCTTGCCGATGCATGGAAAACCCAGCCATGACTCGGTGAACCATAAGATATTACCGTTTTCAATATCCTGTTGGTAGGATAGTCTCGAACGGAGCTCATCCAGTTATTCTCCAGTTACTGCACATTCGTCCAGTAGGATGGATGGCGTATTATCCACTTGTTGACGAATTCTCACCAAGCACCTGGATATGCGCCTCTTGTATCGGCATCTCCTCTTCATGCGAATGACTGGGATTTGGGCCTGGTCTGGGAGGAGCCATAAATCTTTCACCTCTGATTCGTTAAAGAAAACTCTTTGTTCAGTCCGAGGTGAGTAATTTCGGTTCTGATGTCCAGAAGCTCTTTCCAGTCATAAGACACGGTGGCAGAAAAATGATGTACAAAAAAGTTACTAACAAAGCAAAAAAAACACACAGAATAGCACAATTGGATAGGAGCCTGTAAAACGGCAGCCACCCCTTCCGGTGCCCATTACTCGCCATTCCACAGGATCACCTCTCCAATGCACTTTTATAACTCAAAGAAGAGTCTTCAACTAACCTCTCCAAAGTGTGCACAATTCCTAAGATATTTCAATGCACTTTTATGATTTAAAGAATAGTCTTCAATTACTGTAAATTGTGTTTTTTTTTATACCTCTCCTGTTGTTGAGGAACTAGAGCAGGGGTCGGTAACAGGCAGTCTGCAGGCCAAAACTTTTCCACAAGAGTAATTTTTTTGGTTCCCCATTTTATTTATTGGTGAAAATTCAGGAATTCAGCTAGAAATGTGTTTTATTTAGAAAATCTGTTCACCAAGTATTCCCACTAATAAAAAAAAGAGAGATCGCATCTCAATATAATCAAGGTATGAAATGATATACGATCTCTGTTTTGGGGGTTAGTTGTGGTCAATTTGCACTGTACAAATTACTATAATTATGGTCTGGCCCCCTGACCATCCGCTCCGACAAAAATTGCCTGCTGAATCTAGTTGCCTACCCCTGAACTAGAGCAAGCAGACTTGTAGTTGTTTTGTTTGTAACACAACCCTGTATCCCCGCCATCACACAATTACTGTTGTTGTTTATGGAATCCAAAAATGGCCCATTATAAATCGTAATCTGGGTCAGGTGAGCATAATTTGAACGCTTGTTCTATTGCCAACATGACTTGCTAAATTATAAAATACTATCTTACAGTATTATGCTTTCACAAGGCAATTCAGAGAAACAGATTGTATTTCTGGTGCACTCAGGTACGTGTTTCGCCGTGTATTTTCTTCACAATAAACAAACATAGACACATCCTGTTCAGAACAACCCAGTGTATGACGCCTTGCCATCTTGTAACTTTACATCAAACATCAGTGATCATAAACTTTTACACTATAGATGACATGAGTTTTATGATATGGGTGTTTGGCTTGCTTGTATGACATCAAAGTGGTATTTATTATAATCCTCAACGTTTAATCTTTCAAAATACATTGAGTCGTCTTAATTTACAGCATTTCCCTCATTTCCCTCACTCAGACAACAAAACATTTGCAAAAGTTTCCCAATTAGCGGGAGGGACGAGGGCAACCTCTTGTTGCATGCGGTGCTCAGTTCAGAACAGCTGTCAATCAAAACCCATACATTGCTGTGAAGCGCAGAGCCTGAGCTCTGATGTCGTTTATAGCATACTACTGTACAGCCACTGCGTTCCAATTTAGGCGCTTATCAGTGTCCAAATCTGACATTTTCAACCCGTATAAGGGTACGAGTGTAAAGGGTTAATTATGGCATGTGGAGCAGTCTGTGGTGCCTTCTGTAGATTATGGATTGTGTTACCCTTTTAATTACGGCATATCTGAGGCCAAATGGGAGTCAAATTGCTCCCCGTCTAGACCCCCAGATTCTACAATCAAATTTGGAAACTGATCAAAATGTGTGGCATATGATTGGTCAATTTATTTTTTGACAGCCATGCCAAAAGGCAATGCATTTTTGTATGAAAATCAATGGTCAGTGAATTACTAATCCTACGAAAGCCACAAGGCTCCATCGAGAATCTGAGAATGCATAGAAAAGTGTCATCAGAAAGACTGGCCCCCTACTGAGTCGCAGTCCTGCCACTCTCCTACACAATATCAGAGAACTCTCTGCCCCAGCCTCGTCCACAACCCTCAGTCACTTTCAGTCTGACAGCACTGATTACACAAAGCCCCTTCACAGAGTTGAATGGAATGACCTTCATTTCAGTATCCCCTTTCTACCTCCAGCTATAGCCACAAAAATAGAAGAAAGGGGGTAAAAACCCTGAAAAACAGAGCTCATAATCTCCAATACTATCAAGCATAAGAAAGTTCATGAAAGTCTATCAGACTAGTTGGACAGTGAATTTGCTGTATCTGATTATGTGTATCGACCTCGCGGCTCTCTGCAACCCCTGAAACCCATCTCACATCACTGGTGGTTTGGCCGAGCCAGTCACGACTTGCAGGAAATCAATCAACAGTGAGATATAAGCCGCTATCACCGCGGTGATGGTCGATATGCAATTTTCGTCCTCAAAAGCTGAACTGGATCAGAGGGGAATTTGTTTTATTCTCTTCCTCTGTCTTCCAAATAACTCGGAGAGCTAGAAGAATGTATGATGAATATGTATGACCATATGTGTGTAACAAAGTAAAAAACTGTAAGCTCACTCCACAGCTTAAAATGTCGCCGATGGAGCTATCAAATTGGATCCTTTTGTACAGCTCAACCGGTCCGTACGTTGGCAAGTGGTGTTGTGTGTTGGCGACAGATCCGTGGTTCAAGCCAAGTCGGAAGCAAGTTCAGGGAGGCAGCACTATATGCTAAGATAGTACACAGATGTCGGTTATATCTGTAAAGAAGTGCATCATTCACGCTGTTCGTTCAATGGCTCTGCCATCTTACAGTATATGGGCTAGACAGATCCAGACTGATAGGGCTGCTTTTCTTTCTACCACAATGGCTTGAATTCCTTTGGAAATAAAATATCTTTGCAGACATGTTCTGAGAGGAAAACATGAATGCATGCACACAGCGGTGCTTCTTTTGTCGACTATATTCTTGGATAATAGTTAGAATTTTTCCATAATTGCTGTCATCCATAATCTTTTTTAAATCCCATTTTGGCTAATACACTGATTGTACAAAACATTAAGAACACCTTCTTAATATTTTGCCCTCAATTTGTCAGGTCACTCTACAAGGTTGAAAGTTGAAAGGGATGCTGGCCCATGTTGACTCCAATGCTTCCCACAGTTGTGTCAAGTTGGCTGGATGTCCTTTGGGTGGTAGACCATTCTTGATACACATGGGAAATTGTTGAGCGTGAAAAACCCATCAGCGCTACAGTTCTTGACACAAACCGGTGCACATGGCACCTACTACCATACCTCGTTCAAAGCTGTGGAGGCTTGTGGGAGGCGCTATAGGAGGATCGGATCATTGAAATAGCTGGAATGGAACAAATGAAACTGAGTCAAACATGTGACTTCCATATGTTTGATACTGTTCCATTTATTCCATTCCAGCCATTACAATGAGCTCGTCCTCCTATAGCTCTTCCCACCAGCCTCCACTGGTTCAAAGGCATTTCCATCCTTTGTCTTGCCCATTCACCATATTGATTGGCACACATACACAATCCATGTCTCAACTGTCTCAAGGCTTAAAAATCTTTCTTTAACCTGTCCCCTCCCCTTCATCTACACTGATTGAAGTGAATTTAACAAGTGACATCAATAAGGGATCATAGCTTTCACCTGGATTCACCTGGTCAGTCTATGTCATGGATGTTTTGTACACTCACTGAATATTGGTGTTTCGATGTGGTCGTTTTCTTATTATTTCAAATGGGATATTGCCATTCCAGCCTGTTGATTTTCAGCTGGAAGTTCTGTCATGCCGTGAACGATAATAAAGACAGGTAGTGCTATTAAATTGGAAATCTCATTTGCAGTTGTGTGTGAATGGACTCTGTCCTGTTGAAAATGTAATTGGTGTCGCTGTGGGTGTATCGGCACAACTCTTAGGGGGCTTTTTTCCTTTCCACCCAGTGTTCATAATTATAATATGACAATTCTGTCTCCCAAACGCTATCATTTCTCCATTCAGATGCACAATAGGCTGGTGGCATAATGAGTCTGTCCACAGGCAGTCATCAGGCTGGCGATAGTGTGTTATCTATGGGAGCCTGTCACCTCGGCCCCCAGGGGCCCCTGACCGTGAAGCCAAGGTGGAGGGATTCAATTACACACACCCACCTAAAGGTATGTAGGTATGTAGGGAGCTCTTTTTAAAAGAGAGATAACTTTCTTAGGCAAATTCTTGTTCCATTGTAACCTACTACTCTCTCGCTCGCTCTCTTCCTCTCTCGCTCTCTTTCCCTTTCCTCTCGCTTTCTCTCTGGTTGTTAATTTCTCTCCCCGGTAGAATAGATCTGTCAGTGTCACTGTCAAGAAGCAAAGACGCCCCCAAGGTCAAGCTGTAGAAAAAACTTTTATTAGACTGGATTATATAGTCATATTAATTCAGCACATTTAGCACAGATAACAGACTACATAGATGCATTGCACATTGGGGACTGTATCATTGTACCGTCTGTCTAATGTCATCAGTATTGAATGTAGTTGATCAATGAATCATCCCCAGTATTGACTAATGGTCATCAATTCTCATTAACTGTCAATGTCAGAGTTAAGTAGTCAGTGTTGGTATACTAATGTCAGTATACAGTTTGAGATTTTTCAGAATATTTACCATCTACAATCATCACATGAGTGTCATGCACTCTGTAGCCTTTAAATATTACTTTAAATATATATTTTTTTGTCTCGAAGTGAGAAGCCTCACCCAGATACCCATATGTCTGCCCATTAGCTAAGTCAAAATTGACCTTTGCATACTACCTCTCTCCCATTATCCTCCTGTCATTCATCACAGTGGCATATTTTCCATGTTAAATTATCCATTGATGGATACATAAGGGCCAGTCTGGATGACTTTCACAATGACTCTTTCAGGAAAAAGAATTGTTCCACCTCAGCTTTAAATCCTTTATGTTATTCATCAATAGCCAGGAAATTATTCTCTTAATGGTGCTGTTTTTCAAAGTTGAAGTGGTATTACATCTCAAGTGCTGTTAAAAAATATACTCGCAGTAAATGACTCGTTCGATGACTTGAATGACTCGTTCAATGCTCTGTGATGTGGCTGGAAAAAAACATTCCAAAATGAATGCCCAGTTGGATGTAATTGACCGGTTCTCTCAATTTAACCTTCAGTCTTTGTCAGTGGTATTTGTCATTCTAATTTTGTCATATTTCATGAATCCGTTGAGAGACACGAGAAATCAGGTCACTTTATTCTGATTTACTCTAGAGCCTGAAACTAAGATTATTGTCAACATACACACACACACACACACACACACACATGCATGTACGCACACACAACACTACACACTCATTTAAATATTTTTCAAATCAGACCTTGCAAATATGCACATCATCCACCCCTGAGCTAATATAATATAAATGTTAATGACGATTTGTGCAGTGAGCTGGGGAGATGAACATTTGCAATATGGCAAATCCTCTATAACTTTTTGGATATGAAATTGGATACTGTATTAGGTTTTTTCTTCCACATTTGGAATGTCCAGGACTGTAAATAAATGGTAGGTAGGGAATAGATGAATAACGAGACCAATGGGAAAATGTTGGAGTGTGAAAAGGAAAGTTGTTATCAGCATAATGCCTGCTCCATTTCGATGCCAAAATGTTAATTTACTTTGGCATTCGTCCAAATGAAGTTTATCCCCCCCCCTCAGTAATTCATATTTGTAATAAGCATAATTGGAATATGATGAACATTTGCAGATTGGCAAATCTGTCAGCAAACAGGCGCATTAATGTTAAGATAGGACTTTGTGACTGAGCTGATAAGCTTATAAGACAACGGTACGTCTATTTGTTTTCCAAATGTAGACAAACAAATCAATATTGAAGGATTAAAAAAGCCACCTGATTATTATGCATTTAGGTCGACTTCTATGAATGAGAACACAGAGTAGGTTACAGCTCGACAAATGAATAGCTGTAGAATGTCTAGACCTACACTATATCAGAACTTAGTTTAATGAAATTATGTCTGTAACTATTTTATACCTTTATATCCCTTATTACTTTCATATTTAACAGGATTATTCTTTTTTTTTATCTCCATTTGGCTTCCATCCTAAAGTCTGTAATTCAATTGCCCAAAGGAGCAGACCACATTACCAACACATTATTTGGGGTGAATGGTTTCATAAATACGGGTTAAATGAAACAGCTGTGGGCCATCATACCAGGTATTGTGGAACCATTTAATACAGTGGGCTAATTACCTGTGACATCACAGTTGGCCCTCGTTAACAGTGGGACATTACCTTTTACTGTTGATTAATTGACTGGTGTAAATTAGCCATCTGTTGCTGCGTTGCTACCTTTAAAAGGTACCCTGTTGAAGGCATAGGACGTACTGCACACCTTTCAAGGACATTGTCATACCTTAACAAGTCACCGTTATGTGAAAGAGCTCTTTCATTAAAATCCTTAAGCAACGAACCGCCCTTGCTGTCTCTGCCTGGCCGGTTCCCCTCTCTCCACTGGGATTCTCTGCCTCTAACCCTATTACAGGGGCTGAGTCACTGGCTTACTGGTGCTCTTCCATGCCGTCCCTAGGAGGGGTGCGTCACTTGAGTGGGTTGAGTTACTGACGTGATCTTCCTGTCTGGGTTTGCCCCTCCTGTCTTATCTGGTGTCCTGTGTGAATTTAAGTATGCTCTCTCTAATTCTCTCTTTCTTTCTCTCTTTCTTTCTCTCTTTCTTTCTTTCTCTCTTTCTTTCTCTCTTTCTTTCTTTCTTTCTTTCTTTCTTTCTTTCTCTCTCGGAGGACCTAGGACCATGCCTCAGGACTACCTGGCCTGATGACTCCTTGCTGGACCCAGTCGACCTGGCCGTGCTGCTCCTCCAGTTTCAACTGTTCTGCCTGCGGCTATGGAACCCTGACCTGTTCACCGGACGTGCTACCTGTCCCAGACCTGCTGTTTTCAACTCTCTAGAGACAGCAGGAGCGGTAGAGATACTCTCAATGATCGGCTATGAAAAGCCAACTGACATTTACTCCTGAGATGCTGACCTGTTGAACCCTCGACAACCATTGTGATTATTATTATTTGACCCTGCTGGTCATCTATGAACATTTGAACATCTTGGCCATGTTCTGTTATAATCTCCACCTGGCACAGCCAGAAGAAGACTGGCCACCCCTCATAGCCTGGTTCCTCTCTAGGTTTCTTCCTAGGTTCTGGCCTTTCTAGGGAGTTTTTCCTAGCCACCGTGCTTCTACACCTGCATTGCTTGCTGTTTGGGGTTTTAGGCTGGGTTTCTGTACATCACTTTGAGATATTAGCTGATGTAAGAAGGGCTTTATAAATACATTTGATTTCATCTAAGAGTCCATTGACGCACCTGTGCATCAATCTAATTAACATCCTAAAAAATCCCTATACAAATCCATCAGTTTACGCTAGAGATATGTTTTTTTTGTTGCATGGGCTGTGTCTCAATCCCCCACATCCGCCTGTCGGCCCTCCGCATTTTCGGTACAAAATGGCAGAGCTACAGCGATGTTTGTCAGACCAGGAGACAACCCGAAAATCAGTCTTCTCACGAAAACGTCTGTAGCGTCCGAACGGTTTGGCCTACTAACTCATATAAGATGAGACTCGATGGTGTTCTCCGTGTTGATCTACGACCCCTACAAGTATCACGGGAATCGTGTGTAGGTAACCCATAGAAATGAATGGAAGTGTGGAGGTAGTTTTGTGGGGGAAAAAGTTGTTAAATGTGTCCAAAACCCAAACTATTTCCTGAGCTTTCTTATATCTCCTTGATATAGGACAGACATTTCAAAAAATATATATATTACTGTCTTTTTTGCTATTTATGAATGAGTTATTCAATGCGTTTCTATGGGCTATAGTAGTAATTTATTTATATATTTTTTATACATACAGGGGCCCTAAAATTCAAAATCAAATAGCATAGACATGACATCAGTCAAAACACCTCAAAACAAGACATGGTATCAAGAACTAGATAAAACTAGCTGAAACAAGCTACATGGCAGCTTCTTGCCATTGTTGCTAGCTACAGTATCTGCCCCATTGAGGGTGAGCATCATTTTCGTGATGTTGTCAGCTAACCCATCTATTTGGAGTTGTTCGAGGAATTACCTTATTTGGGCATGGAATATGAATTCATACAGTGACCTCTGTCTAGAATCTAGATAACACTTTCTGGGGAGGTAGAATGAAAGGACAGCACTAAGCACACACTTCATGGTCTGCCCATTTAATAATAGGTTTGTCTTAACATTACCAAGAGATTTTAGAACATCTAAAATGTGTGATGAAATTTAACACAAAGATAATGTATTGTAAATAGCTATCAATAACTGCATTATTATTGACAATATATTATCATTTCAGTTGTCTTTCAGTTTGTTTATTTTCAAAGTAAAATAAAATGTGTGTCATTCAAATTACATGACATAAATCAGAAACATTTTATCGACAAGAGAAAACAAATAAAACATTTTTATTTTCAATGACACGTCATCGTATTATGTTCTATGCAATGGACCCTATAGCCATACAACAGTTGCAACCATATACATTCAAATGAAAAACACAGATTAAACATGCCATTCATAAAAATATCTTTACAAAAATGTACATTTCTATGCAACAATATTTTTTAATTGCACATCTCTAAAATACCCTTTTCCACTCCCAACCCAAGTACAGTATTCTTTTAAACACAGGGGGTCAATTGCAACAAGGTCACGATGTCATCTAATTTTCCGGGCTTTAAGATCACATCCAACTCTGTGATGTTTCAATGGTTTTTGGTTAATCCTCTCCACTGGCACCAAATTACACTTGTTGCTTTTGATAGCAAGGTTTGCTTTGATTTGCAAGGTGTAGAGTAGCATAAACCGCAGACAAAATTATGGAGTTAGATTTGAGTTAAAGATGACCTTGTATGCAAAACATGACATACTACTAATTGCATTACTCGTCAATAAACAAACAAACAAACCCAAATAATTGGTCTATGGAGACTCTTTTCTCCACTCAATGGTGTCAGCTAAGGATTCAATCAAAGCCTGCAATTCAATAAATCCACACTGCTGAACCAGAGGCTAAAAACCCTTTCAATAGTATTAAAATGAGCATTTCTCTTGATCCACCTAGTAGGCCTACATAATTATCTAATGTATTACTTTATCAACTTAAAATATGCTTTGAGTGGTATAGTGACAATGTGTTTCAGCAGTGTGGATGTACTGTAGTGACGACCTGATTGAATTTCAAACTATGTTTTTGAGAGTAATGAATGGGATATATCATTGTGAAATCAAAACAGGTAGTGGTATGACCATTTTCTTAAAGACATTCCACAATACAAAAGTAGTGATAATATTAATAAACAGAAATCAAATTTGAGGTGATTGTACGAAAATCAACTATTGTGTAGAGGCAGTTTCTGAACCTTTTGAATTCTACTCCAAATACAAAGACCTCTTTCAGCAGAGAAATCTCAACATACAAAGTGTACAAGAATGTGTATCGATATAATCCTCTGCTCTTTCTATTTAGGTTATCGGAAACCTTGATTCTGTTTCACCTATTAGGTGACTCAATAACAATGAAAAATCTGCAAAATCAACAACAGAAAAATTATAATTTCAGTAACAGAAAAATATTTCAACATCCAATCCCAATAATGAGTTAAAAGTAGTCTAATTAGTTCATTGGGAGCAATTCTATTAATTATTCAATTTGGCAGATTTTCTAAATTGGATGAGATAAGTGACAGTACAGCACTATAATTCTCCCTCTTTTCATTTTTGCTCGGATAGGTTTTTAAGCCTCTGCGCATGTGGTGCTGCGGTGGTGGTGCAGTCAGCTCAAATAAGACAAAAGAACACACGTTTCTCTCCTTGTCTCCTCTCCCGAGTACAGGTCAGATCCATGTGGAGAGAGAGGGCACAGCTTCCTACAGAGTGATGCATGCTGGGTAGTACAAACTGTGCAGGGCCGGCTACAGCGAGACACTGTTCCCTGGTAGGAAGCCAAAGCAGACGTTGGCTGGCTATCACAGGAAGCCCGATTTCCCCTTTGAAATTTGGTAGGAGGTCAGAATAAAGAATGGATCATCCCCCCCCAGGGCATGCATGTGATAAATGGTTCATCTGGAAAAAAGTTACGCAAATGCGATCGCTTATGCATGGGCAAGACTGATGCTCCTCTGTACCTTTCCAAATCCTTAAAAAAAAAAACCATTTGTGATCTCGATAGTGCATGTTTTATCATCATTTATTACTTTCGGGCCAAATGGGGAAAAAAACAGAGATCAAATCGACAGGACAAAAATGTAAACGCTTATGCAAAAATGGTCCTCTTTGACTGTGTTCAGCACTGAAAATAAAAGCCATACACAAACAAATATGAACATAACTCAAGGGAATGGCAGTTATCATCAGCAAATAACCCACTCTTCTACCATTTTAATGAGTATGTTCTTCTCTCTCTAGCATCAATATGATTGAATCAGTCTCTTGAAAACAATTGCAAATTGAATATCTAGGAGTGAATTAGGGCAGATGCAGTAAAATTATATATTTTTTTCTGACAGCAGCAGGCCATATTCATATAGTTACTGCTGCACAGTGGGGCATCTGAATGTTGTTCAACGTCTCCGCTACACACAGAGAGAGATGGAAAAGAAGGAGACTACCATCTTGTTTTTACACCACACAATGGTTCCTTCCCCCAGAGATCCTTTGGTTTCTCTAGGAGGTGATGAGGATGTCTCTTGATGCTGTAGAGAAGACGGAGAGATGTCCGCTCCCTCGTCCTGAAGATATAAACAAATGACAATGACAAAAATGCAGATGAGAAAACAGGAAATAGCCGCAGGCTTTCCTTTGTATTAATGTGACTATTTATAATACCGCAAATCGGACGATTACACGGTGCTTAATGCTCGCATAGTTAGAATTTGGGGAAGTTTGTTGATCCTTTTGGGAGTAGGGACTAGAACTTCCATAATCCTTCCAGACATTCTATCTAGAGCTCTTCACTTTGATGTTCAATCCAATCCTTGCTACCAGCAAATAAAATATAATGTATTTGTCAAATGCCCCGAATACAACACTTTACAGTAATCTGCTTACTTACGAGCCATATCCCAACAATGCAGAGTTAAAAAGTAAGAAAATTAGCAAATAAAAACAGTAAAATAACAATAACGAGGCTATATACAAGGCATACTGGTACCGAGTCAACGTGCAGGGGTACGAGGTAATTGAGGTAATACTGTATGTACTAGGCAATCAGGATAGATAGTAAACAGAGTAGCAGCAGTGAATGTGAAGAGTGTGAAAGTGTGTTTTTGTGTGTGTGACTATGTGTATGTTGGAGTGTCAGTGTGTGGGTAGAGTCCAGAGAGTGTACATGGGGCCAGTGCAAGAATATCAGTGCAAAAACAAGGAGGTCAATGCAAACAGTCCAGGTAGCCATTTGATTAACTGTTCAGCAATTTTATGGCTTGGTGGTAGAAGCTGTTTAGGAGCCTTTTGGTCCCAGACTTGGTAACGGTACCACTTGCCGTGTGGTAGCAGGGAGAACAGTCTATGACTTGGGTGGCTGGAGTCTGACAAGTTTTATTGCCTTCTCCTCTGACAACGCCTCTGACACCGCCTGGTATAGAGGTCCTGGATGGTAGGAAGCTCGGCCCCAGTGATGTACTGGGCAGTACGTACTAGCCTTTGTAGAGCCTTGTGGTCGGAAGAAAAGCAGTTGCCATACCAAGCAGTGATGCAGCCAGTCAAGATGCTCTCAATAGTGCAACTGTAGAACGTTTTGAGAATCTCAGGGCCCATGCCAAATCTTTTCAGCCTCCACGAGGGGCAAGAGTCATTGTTGTGCCCTCTTCATGACTGTGTTGGTGTATTTGGACCATGATAGGTCCTTAGTGATGTGGATACCGAGGAAGTTGAAGCTCTCAACCCGCTCCACTACAGCCCTATTGATGTAAATGGGGGCGTGCTCGGCCCTCTGTTATCTTTGTCTTATTCATGTTGAGGGAGAGGTTGTTGTCCTGGCACCACATTCCAGATCTCTGATCTCTGTTGCAGAGGGAGGTGTTTAATCCCAGGGTCATTAGCTTAGTGATGAGCTTGGAGGGCACTATGGTGTTGAACGCTGAGCTGTAGTTAGTCATTTAGACAGGTTACATTGGCATTCTTGGGCAAAGGGAGAGTATTACAGACTGGGTCAGGGAGAGGTTGAAAATGTCAGTGAAGACACTTGTCAGCACATGGTAATCCGTCTGGCCATGAGGCCTTGTAATGTTAACCTGTTTAAAGGTCTTACTCATATCGGCTACGGGGAGCGTGATCAGTCGTCCGGAACAGATGGTGCTCTCATGCGTGGTTCAGTGTTGCTTGCCTAGAAGCGAGCATAGAAGGTATTTAGCTCATCTGGTAAGCTCCAGTCACTGGACAGCTCGTTGCTGGATTTCCCTTTGTGTTCCGTGATAGTTTGCATGCCCTGCCACTTCTAACGAGCATCAGAGCCAGTGTAGTAGGATTCGGTCCTGTATTGACGCTTTGACTGTTTGATGGTTCATTGGAGGGCATAGCAGGGTTTCTTATAAGCGTCCAGATTAGTGTCCCGCTCCTTGAACGCGGCAGCTCCAGCCTTTAGCTCAGTGCAGATGTTGACTGTAATACATAGCTTCTGGTTGGGATATGTACGTACGGTCACTGTGGGGATGACGTCGTAGATGCACTTATTATTAAAGCCGGTGACTGATGTGGTAACCTCCTCAATGCCATCGGATGAATCCCAGAACAGTCTGTGCTAGTGAAATGGTCCTGTCGCTTAGCATCCACTTCAATGGACCACTACCTGTTTGAGTTTTTGCTTGTAATCAGGAAACAGGAGGATAGTGTTATGGTCAGATTTGCCAAATGGAGGGCGAGGGAGAGCTTTGTATGCGTCTCTGTGGAGTAAAGGTGATCTAGAGTTGCACAGGTGACATGCTGATACACATTTTGTAAAACGGATTTCAGTTTTCCTGCATTAAAATCACCGGCCACAAGGAGCGCCTCCTCCGGTGAGCATTTTCTTGTTTGCTTAGGGCCCTATGCAGCTTGTTGAGTGCGGTCTTAGTGCCAGCATCGGTTTGTGTTGGTAAATAGACAGCTAGGAAAAAATAGAGATGAAAACGCACTTGGAAAATAGTGAGGTATTCTAACTCAGGCGAGCAGGACCTCGAGACTTCCTTGATATTAAAGATTGCGTACCAGCTGTGGTTAGCAAAGAAACTGAGCTTACCCGAAGCTGCCGTTCTGTCCTACCGATGTATAGAAAAAACAGCTTGATTTATATTTTCCATGTCCTTGTTCATCCAGGACTCGGTAAAACATATAATATTACAGTTCTTCAGCTCCCGTTGATAGGATAGTCTCAAACAGAGCTCGTCCAGTTTATTCTCCAGTGATTGCACAGGTATCCCACCTCTATAGTGCCGCCTCCTCCTAGTGTTGGGGATTTGGGCCTGGTCCGGGATGATCAATATGTCCTTTGCCTCCGATTCATTGAAGTATAAGTCTTCATCCAAATTGACGTAAGTGATAGCTGTTCTGATATGCAGAAGCTGTTTTTGGTCATAGGAAATTATGGCGGAAACATTATGCACAAAAAAAGATAAGATCAGCGCAAAAATATACATAAAATAGCATAATTGGTCAGGAGTCAGTAAAATGGCTGCTATTCCCTCCATTGTAATCGGTCTTATGTGTTTTAGAGAATAGTCTTATGTCTTAGCAGAACGGTTTGTGTTTGAAGTGTTTTAGGTATTTTTAAAGCATGCACTCTGAGGTTGCGCTGCATATGGATGGGGCCACCGATTGAATTTGAAAGTGGCAAACATCAAATGGAAATGGGAAATGGCAGCGTGACATACGGCTGTTTTATATGTGGATGAGCAAGGGAATTGGCTCTCCAGATGAATGGATAGGCAGGGAGAGGCAGAGAGTGAGAGAGAAAGATAACTTGGCATTGTCCATTACAGCCATATGCTATGACTTTTAACACCATATGTGGCCAACATAGTACTTTACATATGATCTCCCATGTAACATTTCCTCCATCAACCTTAAACCAAAGAAAGACAACACATTCAACGATAATAAAACGTAATGAATACTGTAACAACCATGAATAGAACATTTTCTCTAGTCTACATCAAGGCTAGTGGTCTAATCTATCAGCCAGTCTCTAAGAGAACTTTGGATTAATGTAGCATCATTTGGACAGAAGTCATAAATACTACTAAATAGCCCTGCTAGGATAACTCTGCATGCTAGGCCTAGTGATGCTGTGGCTTCCTTGGTCATTACCCTGAGCCTGAGAGGACGACAGGCGAGAAGAAACAATTTTCCTCGGGCCCTGCTATTCATTCAGTCTCTCCACTTCCACACTATTAAATGAGATGAATGTTGTTTGTGGCCAGTTCTGGCCCATTGCAACTCCATTACTACGCTCTCTGTCAGCGTCTGCATTAGCTGCCCTTCACTGGAGCTAACTGGTCCTACGTCTGTCACAGTGCTTTTACTTTAGGACATGATTGATGAGTCAATGCTTGGTGATGGTTAAGATTAAGGGCTAGATTCTATCAGATCCGCGCTAGCCGACCTCCGCATAGCGGTTGTTTTGGTGGTGTCGGAGGTGGAACTGCGTTAGAGCTGTCAAATCCACAAGCGGCTCCTGGCATTAAACCTAAAGCGGACATTGCCATTGGCTGCACGGAGTTGCATTTAGAGAAATCGCACGCAGCCTTGTTTACAAGTTTGAACACTGGAATGTGAGATGTAATCTACACCTCAATTAGACTGATAGAAATCCTCGTAATTTCGTTGAATGTTTTTCAATTTGAGTGTCATTATTTCTAAGTAGCCTGCACTTTCTCATTCTGAAATTGTAATGCGAGTGGGACGGGTGTGGCTTTGTGACAATGACCGCAAACGCAGCCGCTCACCGATTTGACAGCTCTAACGCTGTTACACCTCTGACACCACCAAAATACCAGCTATGCGTGTGTCCGCTACCGCGGGTTAATGCTTGATCTGATTGATTCTAGGCCTAAAGAAAAACTTCAATAATTGTGACATTTGTGATTTACTAAGGTTCATGAAACTAAAGGAAAACGTTAGAGAACCTAAAATGGCTGACTAAACAAGCTTAGATTATCTAATTTTCAAAAGTTTATTGGTTCCAAATTCTTACCTGTTCTCAGTTGTCAATGTCAGAAACATGGTTCTCTATCTGAAAAGAAAAGGACGAAATGCATCAGTATTTAAAATCGAATTTGTGCAGTTCTAATTTAATCAGCTATAAAACAAACCCTGCTTAAATCAGAACTTAATTCAGGGTTTTTCAAGTTGTTGGAGAGCTCTGTCAACTTTAAACAAAAAATGTCCTGGGTCATTGTACATTTCCACTATATCTGATCAATATGACCTTGAATGAAGAAACAAATAAATATCCCACACACTCGCTGGGAAAAATAATCTCTTCTATTAGCGAGAAGACAAGGCTTAGCTCTTGGACGGCATGCACCCGCTCCATTTTATAATGGGTCATAAATATCACATAATAGGGAAAGCATGGTGGCATTGAACCACAGATGAACCACACAGATAAGTCCTTCGATCTTCCTGCTTGAACTTGAAATAATGTGTACTCTATGAGGAGCAAGACTCTAGTGACACAACAGGGATGATATCATTATTTTGAAAAATGACATGCTCAAATAGCATTCTATTTGTGATAACTGTGAGAAATATCAATAAGGTGAGTTGTTGACTGAAGTGATCAATAATTGTAGCTGTCATCTCAGCTGTTCCAAAAGTTGTCAAAAATACTTTCGCTTTTCCCTCAGTCTAGTTCTTTGAAGAGTATAAAATGGTGACTTTAAAGAACACTTTCAGTTCCCTCAGTATCAACTCCATCTTCATTTTCATATTTGGACCGGTTAAGACAGGCCTCCAAGTCCCCCTGGTATGTCTGCAGCGCCCTGTTTTAATTACAACCCATGACAGTGTGTGGTGTGTGTGTGTGTGCACGCACGTGTGTTTATGTGTGTGTGTATGAACAGGGACCTGCCACCGCCTTCACTTGAGTTGGGCTGTCAGGGAGAAACTGTCTGTGGTGGCACACATAATTTACTCATGAGCAACCTCACACTGCTTTTCGGATCTTGAGCCATGAATAATTCGGCAGAATTAACTTTCTTTAGGGCAAGACTGGTGTGCCCAATTTAAATCTCCTATCCCAAACCACTGTCTCCCCTGACCCCCTTCCAGGCCCCCTTTCATCACCCATTTCCCTTACCAGATGATGGCTACCCTCTTCGTCGTAGTCATCCTCGCCCCCGTCGGTCATCTCTCCGGCCTCGACATCCAGTGCCCTGTTGCCCGCCTCCTCCCCGGAGTTCTCAGCTGTCTCCGACACAGACTCCTCATGGAGAGAGTCACAGTTGTCCTCGTACTTTCTTTGAGCCTCTGGAGAAAACGTGAAAAGAAGAGAAAGCGTGAAAGAAAGAGTGAGAGGACAAAGAAATGAGACCAAAGTAACAACTGGTGACAAAAAGTAACAAGATGCTGACTAGCTACTCTGAGGGGATAAGGAGAGACTTGCAATTGAGATTCATAACATCATACTAATCAGTCTTGGTGAAACTGTGTTTAACATCTGAACAAGCTTTAAATGTTCTCCTACTTCACCTCCCTTGCTGAGACTGTCCTCTCTCTCTCTCTTTGACATGTTTTCTCTCTCTACATTTCTCTCTTTCCATCTCTATCTCTCCCCCCGTTGCCCTCTCTTTCTCTCTGACACCCTTACCCTCTCTCTTTGTCCCCCCCCCCTCCCCCCTCACCAGACTCGGCTCTCTGCTGTTTCTCGATCTTCTCCAGGCGACCCAGCAGAGAGTCGATCTTTATCTTGATCTGAGTTAGCTCTCGTTTAATGGTCTGGAGCTGGTCCGTCTTCACTGCTGAGACATAATCAAAAACAGACAATAAATCGATTTATTATACCATAGTGTGGGTTTATTTTACAAGATTATTTTAATTTTAAACACCACTCAACGATTCATTTTCATAAACTGCGTATCACAGAATTGATGTTATCATCTGGTCGTACCCCAGGACCCCCTATCATTCTATCTTTTCATCAAGCCAAATTACATTTTCTCCAGGGGTGAACATATCAATTTATCCGACCGTGTACAGTTCTCCTATTCCAAATATGAAACCACTGCTTTCAATTACGAGATTAGTTCATGGCTTACATCCACTATGATGTCTGATTCCTGCTCATTACCTGCGTTAACGGCTGTAGCCAACACCTCTGCTTATAATTTCTGATTACTTTTTGGGAACATAATAAGACAACACAAAGGGGATGATGCCATTTTGACATTATGTAACAACAGACCTGGGTTCAAATACATGGGAATTTCATTATTTGTTATTTAAATAATACATTTTCTGTGTATTTGAGTATTTTAAAATAATGTGGCAGAATCAACTACTTCTATTGGAATTATTTGAAAGTATTTTCAAATAATTTCATTTAAATATAATATTTGAACGTTTTTTCAAATACTATTTTCAAATACCTGGGTTAAATGCATGGGAGTGTATCTGAGTCAGTGTTTGAGTTTTTTCAAATAGATGCCAATACTTTCCAAGTATATTTCCAAATACATTCCAATACTCAACTTGTCTTTTCAAATCAAAAATATCCAGATACTTACTTCCAAATATATTTTTTAATAATTGAAATACCCTAAATAGTACTTGAACCCAGGTCTTTGTAACAAACAATGAACAGTAAATATATTACTGCATTGCATGGTTCAAGTATGATAAACTAATAATAATAAGCTGATAAATATAGAATAAATTAATGATGTCTTATGTGAATAAGTAATGTATTTCAAACAGATATATAAATATAGAAATAAACTGATAAGCATCATGATGTTTGAACTTGTGGAGGTGTGGTCAAATGTTATTTGGCTGCATTCTTACACTATACATAACCAAAGATGCTGAAGTAAAAATTGGTCAACCTAAAATGCCTGCATCCCAAATGACACACTATTTCCAATATATTTCATTTATTTTGACCACAGCCTCAAGTCAAAAGCAGTGCACAAGGTAGTGAATAGGGTGCCATTTGGGATTCAACCACAGTATGGGATTTGACTTTGAAATGCAGATCACTTCCACTTAAAAAATAGGCCTACCAAAATACACCATATCTGACGGACGTCAGATTAATTCTGCGCAGGCCCATCTCTCTGATGTACAGTACACATTAGGCTGTATACTTAAGTAGCTGGAAGTACTAGGAATTCCGAGTTAAAAAAAAAATGATATCCTGCTTCACTATCTTGATGGTTGAACATTTTTTAAGGGGGTAGATCAGCTATAATATTGCAGATAGATTGTGGATTCCATCAATGTAATTTTCTGCATGCTTTCCAATGCCCCATCCACACACACACACACACACACAATAGTTTGGACAAAAGACATTAACATTATGAAATAACACATATGGAATCATGTAGTAACCAAAAAAGGTGTAGTAAAAATAAAGAAAAACCCTTGAATGAGTAGGTGTGTCCAAACTTTTGACTGTGACTGTGTAATATATATACATATGTATACAAACCTACTCATTCATGGATTTTTCTTTATTTTACTATTTTCTCCATTGTAGATAATAGTGAAGACATCAAAACGATGAAATAACACATATGGAATCATGTAGTAAGCAAAAAAAAGGAAAACAAATCAAAATATATTTTACATTTGAGATTCTTCAAAGTAGCGTGTGCAAAGCTGTCATCAAGGCAAAGGGTGGCTACTTTGAAGAATCTCAAATATATTTTGATTTGTTTAACACTTTTTTGGTTACTACATGATTCCATGTAGTATTCTGATTGATTTCTTCACTATTATTCTACAATGTAGAAAATAGTAAAAATAAAGAAAAACCCTGGAATGAGTAGGCGTGTCCAAATTTTTGACTGCTATTGTATATATATATATATTTTTTAAATATATCTTCTTTTATTATTTTCCCCTAACCCTACCACCCCTCCCCTAATTGGTGTTAACTAAGGGACAACAACACTTAGGCTTCTACTTCCAGCTAATACATACTATATACATTTTACAGACACAGTATATTTTACAATAGTTATATTTTATTTAGTTTTAGTCCCATCCTTCAGCTACCCTCAACTCCTCCCATCTATCTCTGAAGACCATCCAGTTTTGATTTCTATTTTTCACATATTTTCCAACTGTGCTGTTTCACAAAAGTTCTGAACCTATATTAATTTTACGGGCACTGTATATTTAAGCAATAAGGCCTGAGGAGATGTGGTATATGGCCAATATACTACGGTTAAGGGCTGTTCTTAGGCACAATGCAAAGCGGAGTGCCTGGACACAGCCCTTAGCCGTGGTATATTGGCCATATATCACAAACCCCCGAGATGCCTTATTGCTATTATAAACTGGTTACCAACGTAACATATAAAAATATGTTTTTGTCATACCCATGTGTCTTGTTTTGCACACTTTGTACAAAATAATAAAATGCAGTACTACGGGATATTTCTTAACGTAGCTCTTTATTAGCTAGCTATAACTGCCATGTTTACGTATCGCCAACCAGGATCAAACTGACCATGACCTAACCATTTGGGTGGTCTTAACCAATCATAGCACAGTATGATATGGCGGTAAAATGCATCCAATTATAATTCAGTATGTTTACACATATGAATATTACACCATGGTATGCGGTCTGACATACCACGGCAGTCAGCCAATCAGTATTCAGGGCTTGAACCACCCAGTTTATAATTTACATTAGTTATCTTGTTCTTTTTAGTCCCACCCTTCAGCTCCACTCAACCCCTTCCATCTATCTCCGAACACCATCCAGTTTTGATCTCTATTAAGCATATATTTTTCAACTGTGCTGTGAAGTTTAACAAATGCTCGGAACCTTTCTATTCTCATAGTTTCTAAAGATTGTAAATTAAAGATAAACATTTTTTGCTAAGAGTATTATTATATTATTGATCGATTTACTATGACTTTTCAAATCACCCAGCAGTGCTATTTGCAGAGTTAGCTCCAGGTGAGTGTTGAAATTCTTCCACCATTCCTGAACCAGAGACCAAAAACAAGCTACTGTACATAGACAGTACCAAAACAAATTATCTAATGATTCTGTCTCTTTGCAGCAAAATATGCAGAGCTGGGAAGGTTGTATGCCCCATATACAGTATATATATATATAAATAACATTCTATTGGTTGAAAGAATTTTGTAGAATAATTTACATTGAAATAACTCTTAAGTTATGTATCAGTTCATAAACCATGTGCCATGGAATCGGTACATTGAAAATCTCTTCCCAAATATTTCACAATCTATATGGTACAGTTGTCAATTTTTTTATGGTTAGAAATTTGACAACCGTCAAAATAGGGAAAAACAGACAGCACAAGTCTGAAATAAGAAAACGGACTTTGACACCGATCAAAGCTGGTCAGTGTCAGAACGAGGACGCATGAGTGGCTGTGTGAAGCATTCCCATCACTTATTTCTGGGGCTTTAGTTCCGAATCAGAAGCCTCTGAAAAATGTTGTAGAAATTTTCATTATGTGCAATCTCATGACTGCTTTGTAGCCACTATTTATTGTTAAAACATTGATTTATTACACAAAAACACATCATTAAGCTCCCCGCTGTTGTTCTCTCCTCTACTTTTTCACCAAGGACATTTCCTACACTCTTAGAAAAAAAGGTGCTATCTAGAACCTAAAAAGGTTCTTTGTCAGTCCACATAGGAGAACCCTTTAAAGTACCCTTTTTGGTTCCAGGTAGATCACTTTTGGTTCCAGGTAGAATCCTATTGGGTTCCATGTAGAATCCTATTGGGTTCCCTTTCCACAGAGAGTTCTACATGAAATCCAAAAGAGTTCTACCTGGAACCAAAACGGGTTCTCCTACGGGGACAGTAGAAAAACCCTTTTTGGAACCCTTTTTTCTAAGAATATACAGTGTTGCTATTAGATCAGGAGAAAGAACCTTATCTCTAGGGAAAGCATATAGGGCTGGGGGAACGTATTTCTATTGCCCCTTTCCTAGCTAATCAGTTGAACTTATTTAACTTTATTTACAATGACGACCTGGACACAGTTGAAGCCATAGAGGTCTTTGTCTCTCTTGCCCAGTCCAACATCAAACCACAAGCACCTGACCCTAGAGGTGACATGGCCCCTTGTTGATTTTAAAGTGGTCGGTAAGGACATACGTGTGGACAGAACATGTGCTTGCATTCTGTGGTGTTTGTAAATGCATTCGCTCCATTCAAAGCAGCATTGTGCTTGTCTGGTATGCAATCCTACTTCAGATGCAATGCAGAGTCAACATGTGTATTGGAATCACAAGCCAGCCACCTGTTGTTCCCTAAAGTGGCCATGGACTCTGTTGTTTGAGCGTTGAGAGCTCTGGATCAGCCATACCACAGACAGAGAAAACAGAAAGTATAGAGGATATAGTGGAGCTGGAGAATGGTGCCAAGGAGGTGTGATATATGATACATTGAAGTCTCCCTCCTTCATTGCTGTCCCCTCAATGCTTTTGGCAGGCGCGCGCACAGGCACAGACGCACACGCAAGCATTCACGCACACACACACAGCAATTTGTTATTTCAACAGTCAACAACAACTGCGTATGCTCTGGGCAACTTACTATAGTTGTCCTTTGATGATAAGAAAGTGTGGAGCCATTTCTAATTTATCAGTGACTTCAGGCCCTGTTCCTTTGTGCTATAAGCCACACGAGCCACAGATAGAGAGAGACTCCAGACATACCCAGCCTAATCCAACATCATTTCATCAACAGCACCCTCTTGATAGCTCAGCATTACAGAGAAAAACAACATAGTCGCTTCTATTTCTATGGGGTGGACAGATTGGATCTTATTCTGGGACTTAACGATGACCCATAGAGAGGAATGTGTTCTTGGAGATAGAGACGGTCTCTTTGAATCACTGCAAGATGAAGACTGCAGCAGACAAGGAGAGTTCAGATTGTTCTTACCGAAGTCATTTGAGACCCTGGATAGCTTTAAGTCAAATAGAGCACTAGGGAAATCTCCAGCATGCTCTGAGCAATATGGTCTGTTTTGCCACTGGCATTACTTTTGTTGTCGTATGCAGAGCTTATCTCTATTGAATTGTAGAGGACGAAGAGGTCAATACTGAGAATATTAGTCCATTTGTCTGCTAGGCCTGGTCTTTGACAGCTATGGCTTACATAGGATCTGAATGGCTGTTATGCACCACAGCCCCTACAAACTACATAGATCCACCCACCCAAATCTTTGGACTATCTAACCATAGCTTGCTCCCAATCCATCTACGTCAATAGAAACAGCAATTTCTCACGGTTCTGACTTTAGCGACTGTGGCTACCAGATATAGAACCGTGATGCCCGGCTTGGAGAAAAATCAATATAGTCTATCCAAAAAAGGAGGAAAACATGTTTTTCCGCTCCCTCCATAAGTCCACTGCATCAGAGCCCCTTGACTGACGTTAGCAAGCTGTGGGTACTGATAACACTGCACTGAATAAGGGGGAAGCAGAAACCGTACAGACCGCACACTGAGTCCAATTATACAGCCCGTTCCTTATAGACTGCCGTTCAGGAACACAGAACTCTGATCAGCACGTTAAATGTAAAACATGGTCTTATTGTTAATTTGCTAATCAAAAGATTCAATGTGGGTCAGAGACAGATATGGATGAATCGTTTGTGACTGGAAGGATACAGTGTTCTGTTTGTGCTCTACATTGCTGTTGCTCGTTCCTGTTGTCTGGAAACGCCATTGCTTTTTATAGTGGCAGAGAAAGTGCAAGTTGTGCTAGGGTAGGTTGGGAAATGACAGCTCCTTTTGTTAAGGGAGAGTAAAATCACTTGGTAAGTCTTTTAAAAAATTTCAGATGGTTTACCAATGTGAAATAGTTGTATATTAAGCAACTTAATCTTTCTGTACATATTTTCCTGCTTCATTGTATTATTTATCCCCCTCACATTCGACGATACAATATCTATTATGTTTAGCTGAATGTTAGCCATATGTGTTAATCCTTTTCCAATCCTAGTATTGCCACATTGGAATCAGCCACATATACAGTATAACAGTTGGTGAACCTACACTTGAGTCCGGAAGAGGTAGAGGAGGAGGAGGAGGTGGGTGGTCTGGAGGAAGAAGAGGAAGAGGAGGTGGTCTTGATGGGGAAGGATGTCTTCCCACGTCGTGTGGATGGAGCCAGGACCCGGGAGCGCTTCAAGGGGATCACCGCCCTGGGGGGTGGGGCCACCCGGCCATGGTAGTCAAACAGCCTGAGGACAGGAGGGAATTACACCCATAGAGATCAAACAGCCCGAGGACAGGAGGGAACTACACCCATAGAGATCAAACAGCCTAATTCCTACTATTAGAGGAGGTGCTCCCACAATAATGTGATTTGTATCGCATACAAGTTCAAGTATTGGAATCCACTAATCCCATTCCACCACCTTTTCAAGGTTTTTTATTATATGAAAAGCAAGCTTTGCTTTTATACTTACAGGGCCATCATACTTGACTGAGCAAGCTGTTTTGTACTGTAGTAATGTGGTGCCTGCCTGTATGTTCTTAAACATTTATTTTAGCAATACATGTCATTGAGGAAAAATATATACAGTATTTCATAATATATTTCATAAACATACTTGTTTGGTCAGTAGGTGCCCAACATAACAACGGGGTGGTGTGCTGGACACAGTCACTCATATAGAGGTCTCTATAGAGCATGTCTCCATTCCTAATTCCTGTAACCGTTAGCTTACCTGTGTAACATTGACATACAGTAAGCTCAGAAACACTTGTTTAGTAGAGCATGGGTGGTGTAGGCATTGTGGTGCTCGTGAATTTTCTTGCTTTTTCGGCTTCAAACCCCTGCCTACTTGTCACTTAAAACATTGTTTTTTGTTTTTAATTTCAAATGGTTTTTACACTGGAAGGTGATTATACAAAGTTATAAAAAATATTTCCACATGCAAAAAGTGACTTTCAAAAATGTAATTTGCGCTTCAAATGATGTGTTTTGTCTCACATAATTTGTTGTCAAAGGCCCGGTTTCCTAAAAGCATCTTAAGGCTAAGTTCATCGTTAAAACCTTTGTAGGCACACGGTTACATCTCAGAGCTGTTTCCCAAAACCATCGTTACTAAAGTGGAAAACACTCGTCATTTATTGACTGCCTCAGACCACCCGTAGAACAGATAACTGGGTCATTAGATGCTTTTTTTGCCCACTTTGAAGATCTCTGCTAAACCTAGAATCAAGATGTTTATCTGTCTCTCTGTGACCGTCGATAACTTCACAACGAAGTTTACTACAAGATAAAGTTGCCAATGTCTTTGCAATTGTTATCAACAATAAAAGGGTAAAAAAAAAAATGCCTCAAATGAAAACCGAGATGACTTCATTAAAATATAAATACAGTAAGCTACATACAGTAGACCTATGCCTACTGTATGTAGTTTTGTTACAAAGTGGGATAAAATTGATTGGATTTACAGTTCCTTCAGAAAGTATTCATACCCTTTGACTTATTCCACATTTTGTTGTGTTACATTTCGTTGTGTCAATACATGTTAGAATCCCTTTGGCAGCGATTACAGCTGTGAGTCTTTCTGGGTAAGTCTCTAAGATGTTTGCACATCTTGATTGTACAATATTTTCACATTTTTTGGAGGAGAATTCTTCAAGCTCTGTCAAGCAGGTTGTTGATCATTATTAGACAACAATGTTCAGGTCTTGCCAATCATTTTAAGTCAAACTGTAACTTGGCCACTCAGGAACATTCACTGTCTTCTTGGAACGCAACTCCAGTGTAGATTTGGCCTTGTGTTTTAGGTTATTGTCCTACTGAAAGGTGAATTCATCTCTCAGGGTCTAGTGGAAAGCAGGTTTTTCTCTAGGATTTTGCCTGTACTTTGCTCCATTCCGTTTCATTCCATTCCGCCCCTGAAATACTCCCCAGCATATCCATATGATGATTCAGCCACCACAATGTTTGAAAATATGAAGAGAGGTACTCAATAATTGGATTTGCCCCAAACATAACAATTTTGTATTCGGGATCAAAAGTTAATTGTTTTGCCACAGTTTTGAACTATTTAGTGCCTTGTTGCAAACAAGATGCATGTTTTGGAATATTTGTATTCTGTACAGGCGTCCTTTTCATTCTGTCAATTAGGTTAGTATTGTGGAGTAACTACAACATTGTTGATCCGTCCTCAGCTTTCTCCTATCATAGCCATTAAACTGTGTAACTGTTTTAAAGTCACCATTGGCTTCATGGTGAAATCCATGATCGGTTTCCTTCTTCTCCGGCAACTTCTCCGGCCTGTATCCTTGTAGTGACTGGGTGTATTGATACGCCATCCAAAGTGTAATTAATAATTTCACTATGCTCATAGGGATATTCAATGTCTGCTTATTTTTATCGATCTACCAATAGGTGCCCTTCTTTGCGAGGCATTGGAAATCCTCTTGGGTCTTTGTGGTTGAATTTGTGGTTGAAATTCACTGCTCAACTTACAGATAATATGTGTGGAGTACAGAGACGAGGTAGTCATTCAAAAATAATGTGAAACAATATTATTGCACACAGAGTGAGTCCGTGCAACTTATTATGTGACATGTTAAGCACATTTTTGCTCTTGAACTTAGGTTAATAATAACAAAGGGGTTGAATTTTAATTTGTAATTAATTGTAAACATTTTGTAAACATTTGAAAAAACATAATTCCACTTCGGCATTATGGGGTATTGTGTGTAGGCCAGTGACCAAAACATCTCCATTGACTAATTTTTAGGCTCTAACACAACAAAATGTGGAAAAAGTCCAGGAGTTTGAATATTTTTTGAAGGCACTGTATTTCAATCATATTGAATCAATTTCAAGTTCAATCGATTGAGTTTTATTTTTCTAATTGTAGGCTACTGTCTGTAATTCTTGCCTCAATTTCATGATGTGTAGGCCTAACAACATGTGCGCAATGATGTGCCAAATATTCCATTTAGTGCATAGCCTAAGCATTAGAATTAACCACCTCAATATTTGCTGCTATAGGTGATCATTTCTTTCTAGGAGCTGATTGGTCGTCAGTATCTAATGTTAGGGTTTGAATGGAGAACGCTGATCGGAGAGCAGCACTGCCTTTCTTTCGATCCTATCAGTATCGACACATGCTCTAACGACGCACTTATTGAAAGTTCTTCATACATTCAATAAGTTCCTTACGTGGTGTTTTGGGATACGCATGTTAGTTCCTCGGCCGTTATAGAAACAATGCATCATTAAAACACTTGTAAGCTTAAGTTCCATAGCTAAAGTTCCATCGCTATCGGGAAAACGGGCCCTGGCTATTACTTCATAGACATGTCTATTTGTATTTATGCAAAACATATGAATTCTTCCTTTAAAGAGGGGAGGGGGGTGAATAATCAACAGCACACAGAGACGCATACAAAGCTCTCCCTCGCACTCCATTTGGCAAATCTGACCATAATATCCTCCTGATTCCCGCTTACAAGCAAAAATTAAAGCAGGAAGCACCAGTGACAAGATCAATAAAAAAGTGGTCAGATGAAGCAGATGCTAAGCTACAGGACTGTTTTTCAAGCACAGACTGGAATATGTTCAGGAATTACTCCTCTGACACTGAGGGGTACACCACATCAGTCATTGGCTTCGTCTCCACAGTGATCGTACGTACATACCCCAACCAGAAGCCATGGATTACAGGCAACATCCGCACTGAGCTAAAGGCTAGAGCTGCCGCTTTCAAGGAGCGGGACTCTAACCCGGAAGCCTATAAGAAATCCCACTATGCCCTCCAACGAATCATCAAACAGGCAAAGCGTCAATACAGGACGAAGATCGAATCGTACTACACCGGGCTCTGATGCTCGTCGGATGTGGCAGGGCTTGCAAACCATTACAGACTACAAAGGGAAGCACAGCTGAGAGGTGCCAAGTGACACGAGCCTATCAGATGAGCTAAACTACTTCTATGCTCGCTTCGAGTCAAGTAACACTGAAACATGCATGAGAGCACCAGCTGTTCCGGATGACTGTGTGATCACGCTCTCCGCAGCCGATGCGAGTAAGACCTTTAAAAACAGGTCAACATTCACAAGGCCGCAGGGCCAGAAGGATTACCAGGACGTGTACTGCGAGCATGTGCTGACCAATTGGCAAGTGTCTTCACTGATATTTTTTACCTTTCCCTGTCCGAGTCTGTAATACAAACATGTTTTAAGCAGACCACCATAGTGCCTGTGCCCAAGAACATAAAGGCAACCAGCCTAAATGACTACCGACCTGTAGCACTCATGTCTGTAGCCATGAAGTGCTTTGAAAGGCTGATCATGGCTCACATCAACACCATCATCCCAGAAATCCTAGATCCACTCCAATTTGCATACCACCCCAGCAGATCCACAGATGATGCAATCTCTATTGCACTCCACACTGCCCTTTCACACCTGGACAAAAGGAACACCAATGTGAGAATGCTATTGATTGACTACAGCTCAGCGTTCAACACCATAGTTCCCTCAAAGCTTATCAATAAGCTAAGGACCCTGGGACTAAACACCTCCCTCTGCAACTGGATCCTGGACTTCCTGACGGGCCGCCCCCAGGTGGTAAGGGTAGGTGACAACACATCAGTCACGCTGATCCTCAACACAGGGCCCCCTCAGGGGTGCGTGCTCAGTCCCCTCCTGTACTACCTGTTCACTCATGACTGCACAGCCAGGCACGACTCCAACATCATCATTAAGTTTGCCGATGACACAACAGTGGTAGGCCTGATCACCAACAACGACGAGACAGCCTATAGGGAGGAGGTCAAAGACCTGGCCGTGTGGTGCCAGGACAACAACCTCTCCCTCAACGTGATCAAGACAAAGGAGATGATTGTGGACTACAGGAAAAAGAGGACAGAGCACGCCCCCATTATCATCGACGGGGTTGCAGTGGAGCAGGTTGAGAGCTAACATGGTCCAAGCACACCAAGACAGTCGTGAAGAGGGCACGACAAAACCTTTTCCCCCTCAGGAGACTGAAAAGATTTGGCATGGGTCCTCAGATCCTCAAAAGTTTCAACAGCTGCACCATCGAGAGCATACTGACTGGTTGTATCACTGCCTGGTATGGCAACTGCTCGGCCTCCGCCCGCAAGGCACTACAGTGGGTATTGCGAACGGCCCAGTACATCACTGGTGCCAAGCTTCCCGCCATCCGGGACCTCTATACCAGGCGGTGTCAGAGGAAGGCACTAAAGATTGTCAAAGACTCCAGCCACCTTAGTCAAAGACTGTTCTCTCTGCTACCGCATGGCAAGCGGTACCGGAGCACCAAGTCTAGGTCCAAGAGGTTTCTAAACAGCTTCTAACCCAAGCCATAAACTCCTGAACACCTAATCAAATGACTACCCAGACTATTTGCCTTTTATACTGCATTGTTGGTTAGGGGCTCGTAAGTAAGCATTTCACTGTAAGGTCTACACCGGTTTTATTCGGCGCATGTGACTAATAAAATTTGATTTGATTGTCAGAAATGCTACAAAAAGGTAGCACATCGTTGGTTCTTAAAGGACTGAAATGTGCATGTGAGAGCGATAAATTATACATTTAATAAAAACTGCTGCACCTACAAACGTATTGAGCCCAAATGTATCCAAGTGTAATTGTCACCTAGTGGCCGCCGCAGCCTCGTTTTAATCCGACGTCTAGAATTGTTGCTAGGTTTGGGCCCCAAGAATTCTGGACGACCCTAATGATAACGACCCTACGGTATAAGTGTTCTCTGTAATGGCTGGACGGATCATGACGCGAGGCGGGGAGTGAGTCGTGTACCTCCAATCAAATTGATTTGCGAATTTTCATCGACATTGGCTTAGATATGAATTTAACATTGAGCTTCAATCAATCCATACTACTGTATATTCGCACCAACCGGCGTATTTTGTCATCAATGACTTATGAAGTATATCCCCCAACAATCTATCTATTACATATAACACTGATGGTAGCTGTATAATGGTTATCTACTGTAGGTCTATCTGACATGGATTTGCTTATCAAATTATCCTATTTTCAAATGCATGCAATCCATTTGTACAACCTATTATTCATAGCCTATGCCTCTGTCTCGCAATATATTTCTATACAGTATACTGTATCTCATTCTATGACCTCTTAAATTGTTCATTATCAATGACGTACAAATCTGTGCTCTACCATTTTGAAACATTCCAATTCAAGTGTGTCCTTTTGGGTGCGAATAGATGTCAAATCTCTCACAAGCCTGACATTTCATTATTTTTTCACATTGATCAAACTACTATTACACTCTAATGTACTATCAATTATCTTCCCATCCATCTTTAAAAGAAGGGGGGGGGGGATAAATAAAACAAGATGTAAATGCCAAAGTGAGGTGTCTTCCTTGACTAATTTCACAGCGCCAGTTGATTTTTAATCGCAGCTCTGTCCGAGTTGACATTTAGGAAATGTCTCAGCAGATTAAAGCACTGAACACCAAAACAAATTAGAGAGAGAAAACACGGGTTGATAAAGTTTAAGGACGTGCTCTACTCAGTCTTTTCAGATGGATGAAACGACTGAAAAGTGATCTTATTCATATTTGGAGAGAAGGTTGCTTAGCAAAAACAACTTGAAGCAGAAGGTACTTTGCTGGGAAACATTTCCACATTTCCGGGAATTTTTCATTTGACCGATTTTGCACTTGGCATAATGTAATTTACAGTTTTTTCAAATGTCATAAAAGTAAGTGAATTATTCAATACATACCGACTGTAGAAATCATCCCTGTAGTAGTCATAGTCAAATTCATAACCACTGGGGATGAGAGAGAGAGAGAGAGAGAGAGAGAGAGAGAGAGAGAGAGAGAGAGAGAGAGAGAGAGAGAGAGAGAGAGAGAGAGAGA
Organism: Salvelinus namaycush; assembly: GCF_016432855.1. NCBI lineage: Eukaryota > Metazoa > Chordata > Actinopteri > Salmoniformes > Salmonidae > Salvelinus > Salvelinus namaycush. The sequence goes on from NC_052313.1 coordinate 22,630,691, forward strand.
GAGAGAAAAGAGAGTGTGTTTAGCATTTAATGTCTACTATAAGCTCTGTCAAATGCTAACATATCAAAACAGAAACCGTTTGATCCAAACAGACATGTAGGTCAAGTCTTAAGGCCACCGCAGACGGAGAAAACCTTCACTAATCTGACATGCGGAGGCCAAAGACTGACTGACAGGAATAAGAGTGGTTTCAGAGTGGTTCTACATTCAAGGCCGCTACCTGTGGATAAACCTAGGAAGGTCACAAGAACTAAGGCACCTCCATCAACAACACATTCGTCAATCTCACGTCAATTGTGAGCTCAGAGTAATCATGAAAATATTAGTACTAACAAAAAATAGAACACATAAGCTACATTTCAGAGAATGATTTTTTTTTTACAACTATTCAGAACAGCAGAGAAGTTCACATTTCTTTTTCACAGGGATAATTTTTAATTAAGATTCATGCAAATGTCATTTCCATTTAGAGCAGCCCAGCGTTGGTTTTGGCTCTCTAATTACCATGTTACATCACGGCTGTTTTGAGCTGTGGTATTAAAATGCAAATGAATGTTTAATGAATTTGTAACATAAAAAACAATGTGCAAATGAATAAATAAGAAAACAAAGAGGCCTAATGTAACAAGCCAATGAATGGGACAACTACAGGTTGACAGGGTGTCAAGGGACCACTATACAACAGTCTGTTAACCATTAGCCATAGTAAATAGACCAATATGGCTGCACATCAGTTATACACTCAGTGGCCAGTTTATTAGGTACACCCATCTAGTCCCGGGTCGGAACCCTATTTGCCTCCAGAACATCCTGAATTCTTCGCCACCACCAGCCTGAACTGTTGACACCAGGCAGGATGGGGCTATGGACTCATGCTGCTTACATAAAGTTAAGTTAAATCCTGACTCCGCCATCAGCATGACGCAACAGGAACTGGGATTCGTCGCACCGGGCAATGTTTTTCCACTCCTCAATTGCCCAGTGTTAGTGACCGCTGGAGCCTCTTCTTCTTGTTTTTAGCTGATAGGAGTGGAACCCAGTGTGGTCGTCTGCTGCAATAGCACATCTGTGACAAGGACCGACAAGTTGTGTGCTCTGAGATGATGTTCTGCACACCACTGTTGTACTGCGCCATTATTTGCCTGTTTGTGTCCCACCTGTTAACATGGCACGATTCTTGCCATTCTCCTTCGACTTCTCTTCAATGGGCTATTTTCACCCACAGGACAGCCGCTGACTGGATGTTTTTTGTTTGTCGCTCCATTCTCGGTATACCCTAGACACTGACATGCGTGAAAAGCCCAGGAGACCGGACGTTTTTGAGATACTGGAACCGGCGCGCCTGGGACCAAAGATCATACCACACTCAAAGTCGCTTAGGTCACTTCTTTTGCCCATTCTAATGTTCAATCGAACCGTGACTGAACGCCTCAATGCTGTCTGCATGCTTTATGTAGCAAGCCACGGCCACGTGACTTACTGTCTGTAGGAGCGAACCATTTTCATGAATGTGGAGGTGTAACTAACAAACTGACCCACTGAGTGTATTATACATTGACAAAAAAATATAGCTTTGATGATCATGAGACGTGTATGGGAGAAAAATTAGGCCATGTGTAATAAAGCCTTCATATTCAACATTTTCTGCATGGAATGCCTCTTATGTTGGATCTGTTTTACTTGACGATTTTAAGAACATGTCAAGAGTCGAATAACTAGTACCTGGGGAGTAAAGTAAATTGGGAAATGAGAATTTACATTTTTACCAAAAGTTTTCCTGGTTCTTATTTTTTGTGCTCTTGAGAAACATGGGCAAACTAAATCCCAAATGGTTAATGATTTAAAACCATATCGATGTCATTGATTTTTTTCCCCCTCACAATCCTAGAGTTAAACCAACACAGAACACTGACCTTTAACAAAATAATGGTGCCAGAGTTCTCATGCAAAGCCAGAGTATCTTTAGCCTAATGTAGCTGCTAACCCCAGTTTTCTATAGGTTCTTGCTGATTCGCCAACTCCTACACATAATTTGAATTTGCATCACTCCTTAGCCTTCACCTGGCACCACACACTAATCCAACTCCTTTACAAGTTGTTACAGTAGGAGAAAGCCTCAGACACACACTTTCGACAGGTTCCTCATCTCTCCATAGCCGAGAGGGAGAGATGAGAGAGGGAGAGATGAGAGAGGGACAGACAGAGTGAGAGAGATCTTTGCGGGTTTACCTGTAAACGGCCGACAGCGGCCGTTTGGAGCCTGGCTTGGGCCGGTACGGTTTGGGCTCCCCTGCCATGTTTATGTCTGTAAAAAACATACAAATAAAAAGCAGTTCTTTACTCAGCTTTTCTTTTTTTCATCCACTCTTTCCTCCCCTCCCTAAAACAGTCAAACACCTAAAGTACCGGCAACTCATGTCAGTACCAATCCTGTCACTTGAAAAACCGTTCCGGCATCTAATCCAATTTAACACTTCAGTGCAGTGTAAATTACTAGAAAAAGTCTGGTTTTTGAAGAACCCTTTTCAGTAAGGGGATGCAAAAATAGCGTCAGACATCATTATTTAGTGTGTAAATTAAATGTTTAACATGTGGTGTACAATGAGGACTGATTTGATGCAACACAGAGCAAGGTTTGTCATCTTCAGTCCTGGGGAGATTCCAATACCTTTAATTGAACAATTCCAGGTAACTTACCATTTCAAATAATATAGTAGTCTATATGCGAATATGTCCGACATCCTCCTTGAAACTTTCCTGCTTGAAGCTCTTTTCTAAAGTGCTCTGAAGATAGCCATAACAACCTTGGTACCAATACGAACCCAGGTGTAAGGGGGAGGGAGAGAATACAGTGTCCTTCATTACTCATTTACAGAATGGGCTTCCTTGGGAGAGAAGAGAACCAACAAGGTAAGGATGCTGTAAAGCGAATGCTCTTTAATTTACAACCATCCATTCTTCGGGTAGAAAATAGATAGTTGAAGGAAAGGACATCAGTTCTTTTCTATTTCTCGTTATCCTCAAGTGTATGACATCAACTATTTCCCTCCCTTTGGTATCCTATTGTCTATGTACTTACTCATGTGCGTATGAGACCGTCACCCTCGAAGGTTTCAACTTATCCGACTCGCTTTATCAGATGTACTGTGATCACAAACACCGAGTGTATAGGCTATTCAAATTGCTATATCAGCAAGGCTTTTACAAGGTCTCCTTCACAACTTCTACCTTCTGTACAATTCATCCCTTTTTATTGCATGTCAAAGATGCTCAAGACCTGTTTGAGCTGCAAGGTCGTTCTGAAATGGCAACACAAGAGAGACAGGAACAGGAAAATACATCACTCCTCACAAAACAAGACCCTCGATGAGAGCTACAGTACAGGATGTTCACCAAAGCCTTTTGTGCCCAACAGAATACCATGTGTATGCACATCTCACTGTTTAAGATGCACTTCCAGTCAGTCCTATCTAAGCAGATGTTAGTTTAAATTATGCATGTGGGCCCGGCTGGGCTCACTCGGGAGCAGCTGAACCTCACTAGTGAGATCATAGCAAGGAGAGGCAGAATAAACGGCGGGAGGATTTTGCAGCCTAGCTTCCCGCCCCTCCGCTCTCCATAGAAATGTGATTATGCCCACGGCTGTTTGTACACTAGCCTGTCAGACATCCTAAAACACCGCCTTGTTCATTTAGAATGTGGGAGAGATAGCGTGTATGTGTGTGTGTGTGTATGGTGGGGATTATCAGTGAGGATGACTTTAATATAATCCTATTACCTTGGTGTGTGTGTGTGTGTGTGTGTGTGTGTGTGTGTGTGTGTGTGTGTGTGTGTGTGTGTGTGTGTGTGTGTGTGTGTGTGTGTGTGTGTGTGTGTGTGACTAAAATAATCATTTTATCTTGGTTGATTTCTTCCACAGTAATGACACAAAAAGATACCAAACATTTTGGGGTAACAGTTAAGTATGTTACTGTGATTGTTTTCAATTACAAATGGTCAAAAGGAAACAAAAATAGCTTCTTGGCAAAGAGCAATTTCTCAAACAAGAATTTAGCTAGGACTGTCTGGGAGTGGTCTGAGTGGGGAGAGGAAAACTGAACATTTGCTGTTACAGGCAGAGAGGTTTGGAACCCTCTTTCTTAAATGGTCTTTTAACTAATTTACCGCATGGTGATGTCACCATGGAAGGCCAAAACTCCATCCCACCAAAACAGGCTGAAATTTCAGGCGGTCTTTTCAAACAGCTCTTACACTAGAAGGGTGTTATCATCACTTTCACAATTTCACAGTACTATTCCAACCTCATAGTGTGGAAATATATATATATATAAAACTGTAGGAACACATGCTCCTTCCATGACATAGACTGACCATGTGAATCCAGGTGAAAGCTATGATCCCTTATTGATGTCACCTGTTAAATCCACCTTAATCATTGTAGATGAAGGGGAGGAGACAGGTTAAAGAAGGATTTTTAAGCCTTGAGACAACTGAGACATGGATTGTGTACGTGTGCCATTCAGAGGATGAACGGGCAAGACAAAGTGCCTTTGATATGTATGGTATGGTAGTAGGTGTCAGGCGCACAGGTTTGAGTGTATCAAGAACTGCAACGCTGCTGTTTTTCAAGCTCAAGTGTTTCCCGTGTGTATCACGAATGGTCCACCACCCAAAGGACATCCAGCCAACTTGGCACAACTGTGGGAAGCATTGGAGTCAACATGGGCCAGCATCCCTGTGGAATGCTTTCGACACCATGCCCGATGAATTGAGGCTGTTCTGAGGGCAAAAGGGGGTGCAACTCAATATTAAGAAGATGTTCTTAATGTTTTGTACACTCATTGTATAAAACAAAGCAAAATCACGTTTTTGACTGCAATAGGCCTTTAAGATCCATTTGAAGTCATGTATGCCCCAGGTGATAACAGGTATAAAGATCAGATACTGTAGTACTTAAGGATAACACAGAGCAATCTCTGCATGGGTTAAACCCCGCACACACAACTTGACACTGTGCCATACAGTACTTCATCCAGCAACCTGACAGTCTGTCTATTGGCATTGGCTCCACTTGGCACTTGCCAGAGGGTTTAGAACAGTTTGACTGGGCTGTCAGGATAAACCTGACTCAGGTGCTAACTCCACTGGAGGAAGGAGATCCATCAATGCTACAGCAACACCATTCGAGAAGCGACAAGGAAAGCGAAGGCTGATCCTAGACCAGCCCTTAGGGCTCTCTCGCTGGAGCATCAGCATAGTACGAGACAGAGACAATGACTTACAATGAATGCAATGAATCAGATTCCCAGGGTCAAGAAGAGGGGAGTTGTCCATGGTGCTGATAAAGTGCAATACAGAGAATATTGCCGCTGTCCGTGGTGCTGATATCAAGCACCACTACTACGGAGAATATGGAGTACTGTCCATGGACTTAAAGCAGACATCCACTCCACTCGGCCAAATCCTAACTTGACATACACACACGCACGCACATTTAATTTGATTTCCCCATTGATTTCAAGGCATGACTATACAAATGTTCAAGTTCTGCTCGCTGGTGTCAAGTTAAGTCTTGACACGTAGAGAGGAAGGGCGCTGTCCATGGTGCTAAATCAGAGCTCCGTGGAGAGGAGGAGGGGGAGAGAACTTGGTGACTTTTGGCTGCAGGAGAAATGAAAGCTTCCCATTCAGACCGGCTTTCACACCGAATCATTCGCAGCATCCACGACGAGAACTAATTCTTCATCTCAATGGCTACATTCAATACTCTGTAATCACTGAACTTGCTGACCACAGTAATATTATACACCTTATACCGGAACACACACACACAATGTTGTTAATGTTGTAAATGACTATTGTAGCTGGAAACGGCTTATTTTTAATGGAATCTCTACATAGGCGTACAGAGGCCCATTATCAGCAACCATCTCTCCTGTGTTCCAATTAACTTTCTTTTGAAACTCGTCAGTCTATTCTTGTTCTGAGAAATGAAGGCTATTCCATGTGAGAATTTGCCAAGAAACTGAATATCTCGTACAACGCTGTGTACTACTCCCTTCACAGAACAGTGCAAATTGGCTCTAACCAGAATAGAAAGAGAAGTGGGAGGCCCCAGTGCACAACTGAGCAAGAGGACAAGTACATTAGAGTGTCTACTTTGAGAAACAGACGCCTCACAAGTCCTCAACTGGCAGCTTCATTAAATAATACCCGCAAAACACCAGTCTCAACGCCAACAGTGAAGAGGCGACTCCGGGATGCTGGCCTTCTAGGCAGAGTTCCTCTGTCCAGTGTCTGTGTTCTTTGACCATCTTAATCTTTTCTTTTTATTGGCCAGTCTAAGATATGGCTTTTTCTTTGCAACTCTGGGTTTTCTAATGATCAATCAGCCTTTTAAAATGATAAACTTGGATTATCTAACACAACGTGCCATTGGAAGACAGGAGTGATGGTTGCTGATAATGGGCCTTTGTACACCTATGTAGATATTCCATAAAAAATCTACCATTTCCAGCTACAATAGTCATTTACAACATTAACAATGTCTACACTGTATTTCTGATAATTTTGATGTTATTTTAATGGACAAAAAAATAGCTTTTCTTTCAAAAACAAGGACATTTCTAAGTGACCACACACTTTTGAACAGTAGTCTGTGTATGTATTCTGTATAACACACACACACACACACACACACACACACACACACACACACACACACACACACACACACACACACACACACACACACACACACACACACACACACACACACACACACACACACACACACACACACACACAAAAACAACTATATTTGTCATTGCACTTGCAGTACATTCACTTCCCTAATCATATGCAGGCCCTACAACATATATGACCCAGGTGGGTGAATAAGTGAAAGCTATACTGTATCTTCTCTGAAAGGATGAATAAGTGAAAGCCATACTGTATCTTCTCTGAAAGGATGAATAAATAAAAGAAGTGGGTACAAGGTGAAATCTATTCGAGAGACACAGAGGCAGGGAAAGAGCGCGAGGGAGCAATCATTTCAGCTTCAGCTGTGTTTTTCTGACAAGTGAACATGCATCCGTGACTCCCTGGGGTACAGAGGCCTGCTTTTTTTATTGGACATATTTGTGCCCCTCACATCTCCCCATAGGAGCGAGAGCTTCACTTAATGCTGAGCCTTACCCGTGTGCCCTTCATATCTGACCTCTGCTGCCAAAGAGAGACTTGCATGTCATGCCTCACTCTCTCCCTTTTCTTATTATCCCTAGAAGCGAGGAATGAATAATACCGTATCAATATGTCAAGGCCTTGACTATAAGCTATGACTGCAACATTTAGTCATACCACCTCACCAACGTAGCCTTTGCACAGATATATACAACTGTGGTAATAGCACTTAGGCATATTAGAGTAAGTACTACTACAAAGTGAGGGATCAAACGAGCTGACGCAATGCCCATAACGGCAGTAGCACATTTTCAAATTACGACCACAATTTAGAAATGGATGGAGGTGCAGCACAGAGGAAAAGAGAGAGAGAGAGAGAGAGAGAGAGAGAGAGAGAGAGAGAGAGAGAGAGAGAGAGAAAAACATACTCATATTGCTGGGAGGGATTCCACCTAAGGCACTGGAGCAGATCTAGAACAAACCCAGTCCAGGCAGTAAGGTCAGACATTCCCCCCCCCCCCCCAACACACGCACACACAGTCAGACAGCTAGAAAGGGCACTTCTCCAGTGCTCTGAGAGGTCAGACCTTCTCTTCACACAGGCACTCTCACATCCACTCTGTAAGACAGTACACACACACACACACACACACACACACACACACACACACACACACACACACACACACACACACACACACACACACACACACACACACACACACACACACACACACACACACACACACACACACACACACACACACACCCTGGGGCTTGAGAAAGGAGCTGGCAGATCACCTCAAGGTCAGAGAGCGAGGGGGCAGAAACCCCGCACCCACTGACAGAGTGGGAGTAGGAGATACAGAATTACTTCAGAGAGGGAGGGTTAATGGAAAAGAAAGTGGGTGAGTGGAGGGAGAAAATGAGTGAGTAAGGAGGGAAGAGACCAAGATAGAAAGTTTCACAGCCTCACCTTTAAGAAAAATGCTTCAGTATTGGCTTGACATTGGGCAGTGACTCAATGGAATGAGCTCCATTGAATGCGGTCTCGCTATATATTACAGTCACATCTCATCTCCGACAGTTGTCCCGGCCAGACATTAGACTGAGTCATCCTAGGCTACCATCTGTTTTACAGCTCCACGGTAAACACATAGATAAAATCAGACCTACAGTGCATCAGACTCTTACAACAGCATCTCTTGATTAATCACAGTGTCGATGCTTCTGCCTGGTCTGAAAGCATCCCAGGCGCTTCTTGATCCGGCGTGACTGCTGATCTCTCTCTCTCTCTCTCTCTCTCTCTCTCTCTCTGCCTGCAGCTGTGGATCCCTGACCTGATTAACCGGTCGTGCTACTTTGTCCCGGACCTGCTGTTTTGACTCTCTCTCTGTCTTTCTCTCTCTCTCATTGAAAAACACATCCCTTACATCTCCCTCAAACAGACGCAGACTCTGTATCTCCGAATACTGGCGTTTCCTAATACATCTTTGTCAAATTGACCATGCACCCTCCCTCCTCCCCCCCCTCCTAGCCTTGCTGTCTCTTTGACAAGATAAACCTTAAAGGGAGCGAGGGAGAAAGAGAGTTGTCTGCTGCCGCCAATCTTGCTTCCGTCTTAATTAATTGAACGAAGTAACCTATTATGGAAAGCGAGAAACGGCGGGAGGGAAGAAAAAAAGAACAGAGGAGCAGAGGAGGAGAGGAGGAGACGTGCTTGTGATGGACGTGAGGCGAGGCGGGAGAGCTGGCAGCGTTTAGTAGAATAGATTGTTGTCAGACCACCCAGTGGCCAACCCACACAGCTCATCAGAAGTTTGTTTTTAAGATGGGTTGAAATAGCTTTCTAACCGAGACTGTGCTGCTTAGACTTGAGAGAGTAGGTAAGGAGAAAGATGAGGAGGAGGGAGGTTATGGTGAAGTTGTTCAGTGTAATGCTCAGTGAAAAGACGGCACATTGTCTTCAGTATAAATAACTGTGGGAAGAACATTGTCTGACTCAAACTGCCTTTGATTCTTGCTGGTGTTCCCGTTGACATTTTTGCTGCCTTTTACATTAAAAAAAATATATATTTTCCATCTATAGAAAATAAATCTCTAGCCTCTTATATAAACAATGTTGAACACCGGAATTACCTAATGTACTAGGTTTTATTATGTCATACGTGGGTGAGGTACAAAGAATGTGAATTGTTGATGCAGAGAAAGAAGATGTATACTAGCACTTAGAGAAAAGGCCTGAGAACACTTATTATGCTCAAGATCCGACAGAATAGCTACCACAAAGAGATTACCTGAAACAGCTGTCTAGTTGGCTAATATCATTCTGATTCCCTCTGGCCAAATCAAGCTGACACACGAAGGTGAAATTGGTGGCAGATTCGGTTAATTGTTTGCGGCAAATATTTCAATATAACAGGCAGGAGTGAGTACACAATCGTTTGATTTGATTTTTGTATTGGATGTATCTACCGACGGCCTGTATTTGTCCGGAAAGATACATCCGTTGTTTTGTTAATGTTTTACTCTGCCTGCAAACACGCTGGATGACTCAGAAACCATTGAATCGTCCAGCGGATGATTGACGAGAGATACTTACGAGCTCAAAGACACGTCGCAGGTTTCAGAGGATTCAAGCACTGTTAAGGACAACACACCCAATCAACAAAACAAACCAAAGCCAAGTTGGCCAAGCGGTATCAACGATGGCATCAAACCATCCCCAAGCAGGAGGGCGCGCGTGGGGAGTGAGGAGAGGTTTCTTGATATGGACGTTGACTTGCTAAAATCCATCAATGAAAGGCTTGCCAAACTTGATATCTTGGATATACTACGAGAGGACATCAATGCATTATGTGCCAGTCTAGAAATCAGCCAATGGCAGATTGATGAGAACACGGAGCTGAAAGGTACTATGGACTCTATTCATGGCAAGGTGGAGGTGGTGCAAAGGGAGAACAAACAACTTAAAGAAACCTTGCTTGATGTACAGTGTCGATCAATGCGAGACAATCTCATATTTTCAGGGATACCGGTGAATGACAACAGCAGAAGCTGTGAGGACACTGTCCGACACTGTTAACTCAACTGAAACTGCTCACAGATGTCGTGTGTAATGCCACATTCTCCAGAGTCCATAGAATGGGTAAGGTCTCTGGAAATAGGCCTCGGGCTATTATTGCATGTTTTGAACATTTTAAGCAAAAGGTAATGGAGAAGAGCAGGGGCAGTGAACTCAGGAACACTGATTTTGGAATTAATGATTTTTTCCCCCCGGAGATCAATGAAAGGAGAAAAAAACTGTATCCCATCATGAAAGAAAATCGTTGCCTGAACCAACGAGTCTCCTTGGTGATGGATACACTTTACATCAACGGCCAATTGTATTGGGACACCAGAGTAACTCCCTGGATATTGTAATCCAATGTTCAAATCTGAGTTTGTGTGTTGTAGTGTATCATGACAACTTCAACTATAACAAATCTTTACTTGACAAGAAAGGGCTGCATATAGCTCAGGTTAATGTATGTAGCCTCCCTAACAACATACATGAGGTTTATAACTTGGTCAACATAAATAATATTCATTTTGGCTTTGACCGAAACGCATTTGGATACATCTGTAAATGATGGGCAAATTAACATTCATGGATATAGTCTACTGAGAAGGGACAGGAATAGTGGGGGTGTAGCACTGTACATTCAGAATCATATACCTTTTAAGTGGAGGGGACCTTAATGTATGTCAAATAGAGGCACTATGGGCTCAAGTACATCTGCCTTACCAGGTACCCATATTGGTAGGATGTATGTATTGATCTCCTAGCTCTAGTCTAAGGTGTCCTATCTGGATGACTTATACGCTGGGTTTGACCAGGCCAAAGATAGTAACAGAGATGTACTTATCTTGGGTGATTTTAATATAAATTAGAAGGATCATAATAATTCAAAGATAACTAAATTAATGAGGCATGCAGAGAGCGGTGGTTTGAAACAAATAGTAGATCATCAACTAAGTTAGGTCACCGTTCGGACACGTGCATTGATCTGATCTTCTGTAATATACCATTGCAATGCTTAAAAGCCAGATCAATGCCAGTGGGCTGGACAGACCATAATATTGTGACCATAACCATAAACACCAAGGTTCCAAAGAAACCCCTGAGGATTGTGGTCAAGAGAAATGTTAAAACATTTAATCATGAGCTACTTCAAAAGGATTTGGCTGCTGTACCCTGGGAGCTGATTTATCTAGAGGATGATTTAAATCACGCTACAGAATGTTTTATTGATTTGCTCACTGAGGTAATGGACCATCATGCCCCAGTAAGAAAGAGTACAGTTGGGGCTCGTCTATCTCCATGGATTGATGATGAACTGGGTGAGGCATTTTCGCAAAGAAATATGGCAAAAGACTTCTCAGCTAAATCTAAACTAGAAGTTGATTAACAGAATTGTAGAACACTACGTAATTATGCAGTTAAATTAATTTGTAAGAAAAAAAATGTTATTTTACAAAAATGCTTTTATTGATGGTAAAAACTATTCTAAAAAGGTATGGAATACAGTAAAGGGCTATCTCATCATGCCCATCTAGAGCAGAGATTGACGGGAGAACAATAACAAAACAAGCTGATAATGCCAATCATTTTGCGGACACCCATTCTTCCAAACAAGCTATTGTCCAATTGATTGATGATCATATTATGAGCAAAAAAAAACAGCCCTTTTAGTCTACAAATGGTGTCAGTAAAGGAGGTGTTAAACCTATTGTAGTCATTACCCAATGGTAAATCTACAGGTTATGATCTTATGGACAATTCTTTGCTTCACTATGCTGCTCCACAGATTGTAGCTCCACTGAAATACATATTTAGTTGGTTACTGGAAAAGGGGACATTTCCAAATGTACGGAAGCATGCTAAACTGTGTCCAATCCTGAAAGACAGCAAATAACCCATTACGCCTGCCAATAGTCGACCAATTAGTCTACTCCCATCACTCAGTAAGATATCGGAGGGTATTGTGAGTAGAAAAAACATTCCACTAGCACTGCAGTGGTTGACATGACTGACCAGTGGCTCAATGCTATAGATAATGGTATATTTTTGGTGTACTATTTTTTGATTTTAGTGCAGAATTTGATTCAGTGGATCATGAAATAATTTTGACAAAATGATTACATTATGGTTTAAGGAGGCAGCACTGAATCGGGTAAAGTCATATCTAACTGACAGGAAACAGTCCACCTATATCAATGGGTCAGTTTCTTCCCCTCATGCTTTAAACTGTGGAATACCGCAGGGCAGCTGCCTTGGGCCACTTCTTTACTTAATATATACCAACGGGCGTCCTTATGCCTTATCTGAAACTCAAGCTACTATATTTGCAGATGATACTACAATTTATACAGCAAGACAATCGGTACAATAGGTACAGCAAACTCTACAAGTAGATCTGGGAAATATCAGGGAGTGGGTTTGTCGGAACAAACGCGCTTTGAACACCAAGAAAACCAAGGTTATGTTGGTCTGTTTCACCAGGAACAATTAAGTATGGGGGGGGAGTACGAACTGCGGAAGTGGCAAAAACCAAACTACTAGGGGTGCAGCTAGACAACTGCTTATCATGGTCATCTCAAATAACTAACCTCTGTAAAAAAAGATACATATTAAAACGGCATGCATGATCAGAAGGATAGCTAAATATTTACCAGGAAAGATTCTTAAGCAAATAACACAAGCATTAATTGGGAGTCAGGTGAACTACTGTTCTGTGATCTGGGGAAATGCATCAGCAAGTGAACTTAGGAGGCTGCAGATTGCACAGAACAAAGCAGCAAGGATTGTTTTAAGGTGGATATATGGTTCTTCTGTTGTAGTCATGCAAAATGTGCTTGGTTGGTCATCAATCAACAAGATAATTGAAAAAAAAAACATGCTTATTTTATTTCACAATGTATACCACTTATAACAACCCAACTCCATTCACAACAATATTCAGTTGGTAAGAGACAGACATTCAATAAATACTAAGAATAGGTTGTCCACCATCTATGTGCTTTCCAGACAGAAAAGAGAAATAGGCAAAATAACATTTCGATTCAGAGCAATAAAGAAATGTAATAATTTATCTCAGTAAACCAGAAGCCTTTCAACATATCAATTCAAACGATACTTTAGAAGCATTTAAATATAATACATTGGAAGGTTGTGCAGGACTATGGTAGATGAAGGAATCAATCTATCTTTTCAAACTGTTAGAGTATTTACCTGGTCAATATGTCAGTGTATTATGTCTGTTTGTAACAGTGTGTTTTATGTGAAAATGTGATCGTATTATAAATTGTATTTGAATGTTTAAGGACTCTTGGAAGATTAGTCCAAATGAGGACTAAAAGAGATCCTAATAAAATCAAATAAAAATGTCTGCCTTTAACATCACTGCCTGTTCCTCAGACAAATAAAGACTTCATGTACACTGGTTTGGTTGCAATACAGACATCACTTTTCCTTCCCTCCAGTCGGAGACACTATTATTATCCCTTCCCTTTCCTAGAGCAGTGCGGCCTTCAACCGAGGTCACATATAGAAAGCGTCGCCCATCTTGCCAAAACCATTTACGCTGTCCTTTGTCACTTGAACACTTCCGTCTCTTTTCTCCTCTTTGCTGGCTCAATGCCAGACCTTTCAACAGAGAGCCTACCTGTTTACTAATCAGGGCTGGCTACTGAAGAGGGTAACAGTGGGGAAAGGCTACATGCAGCCCGAGGTTACACTGTGATTTCATTACACAGTAAAACACTTGGCTGCCATTGAGGCTTGAGCACTCTGCATATCAAGGTGTTTTCCTGTAGACCTCCGCAAATCAAACAGAACAAGGAAATTCATTAAAAACCACATTAAAGTAAAACAGTGAGTCTGTCTGTCTGTCCCTCTTTTAACTAAGCAGGGTTATGCAAACAGTATGTCTCTGGATAATTAATAGTGTGCACAGTATATTTGTATGGTCCTGTGTGCATTATGGTATGCAGGTTGCTCATCCAGTTTATTTTCTGTGTAACGTCTACAATGCTGTTCTTTGCACGAGTTGGCCTTATTGCACGATGCGAAAACATGTCAGTTTGTAATTATTATCAGTATCTGCCGTCAAATATTGCTAAACAGTATTGGCCTAGAATTTCATTATCAGTGCATTGAGTGTATCCCTAGCCATATTCAATCAAAATTACACTGAACAAAAATATAAACGCAACATGCAACAATTTCAAAGATTTTACTGAGCTACAGTTCATAGAGGGAAATCAGTACATTTATAATAAATTCATTAGGCCCTAATCTATGGATTTCGCTTGACTGGGAATACAGATACAGTTGAAGTCGGAGGTTTACATACACCTTAGACAAATACATTTAAACTTAGTTTTTCACAATTCCTGACATTTAATCCAAGTAAAAATGTTCTGTTTTAGGTCAATTAGGATCCCCACTTTATTTTAAGAAAGTGAAATGTCAGAAAAAAAAGTATAGAGAATGATTTATTTCAGCTTTTATTTCTTTCATCACATTCCCAGTGGGTCAGAAGTTTACATACACTCAATTAGCATTTGGTAGCATTGCCTTTAAATTGTTTAACTTGGGTCAAATGTTTCGGGTAGCCTTCCACAAGCTTCCCACAATAAGTTGGGTGAATTTTTGCCAATTGCTCCTGACAGAGCTGTTGTAACTGAGTCAGGTTTGTAAGGCCTCCTTGCTCGCACACGCTTTTTCAGTTCTGCCCACAAACGTTCTATAGGATTGAGGTCAGGGCTTTGTGATGGTCACTCCAATACCTTGACTTTGTTGTCCTTAAGCCATTTTGCCACAACTTTAGAAGTATGCTTTCGGTCATTGTCCATTTGGAAGACCCATTTGCGACCAAGCTTTAACTTCCTGACTGATGTCTTGAGATGTTGCTTCAATATATCCACATAATTTTCCTACCTCATGATGTCATCTATTTTTGTGAAGTGCACCAGTCCCTCCTACAGAAAAGCACCCCCACAACATGATGCTGCCACCCCCGTGCTTCACTGTTGCGATGTGTTCTTCAGCTTGCAAGTCTCCCCCTTCTTCCTCCAAACATAACGATGGTCATTATGGCCAAACAGTTCTATTTTTGTTTCTTCAGACCAGTGGACATTTCTCCAAAAAGTACAATCTTTGTCCCCGTGTGCAGTTGCAAAACGTAGTCCGGCTTTTTAATGGCGGTTTTGGAGCAGTGGCCTCTTCCTTGCTGAGTGGCCTTTCAGGTTATGTCGACATAGGATTCGTTTTACTGTGGATAGAGATACCTTTGTACCTGTTTCCTCCAGCATCTTCACAAGGTCCTTTGCTGTTGTTCTGGGATTGATTTGCACTTTTCGCACCAAAGTACGTTCATCTTTAAGAGACAGAACACATCTCCTACCTGAGCGGTATGACAACTGCGTGGTCCCGTGGTGTTTATACTTGCATACTATTGTTTGTACAGATGACCATGGTACCTTCAGGCGTATGGAAATTGCTCACAAGGATGAAGCAGACTTGTGGAGGTCTACAATTTGTTTTCTGAGTTCTTGGCTGATTTCTTTTGATTTTCCCATGATGTCAAGCAAAGAGGCACTGAGTTTGAAGGTAGGCCTTGAAATACATCCACAGATACACTTCCAATTGACTCAAACGATGTCAATTAGCCTATCAGATGCTTCTAAAGCCATTACATTATTTTCTGGAATTTTTCAAGCTGTTTAAAGGCACAGTCAACTTAGTGTATGTAAACTTCTGACCCACTGGAATTGTGATACAGTGAATTTTAAGTTAAATAATCTGTCTGTAAACAACTGTAAACAATTGTAGGAAAAATGACTTGTGTCATGCACAAAGTAGATGTCCAAACCTCCAACAAGAAATTTGTGGAGTGGTTGAAAAACGAGTTTTAATGACTCCAACCTAAGTGTATGTAAACTTCCGACTTCAACTGTATCCATATGTTGGTCACAGATACCTTAAAAAAAGATAGGAGAGTAGATCAGAAAACCAGTGACCACCATTTGCCTCATGCATCTCCTTCACATAGAGTTGATCAGGCTGTTGATTGTGGGCTGTGGAATGTTGTCCCACTCCTTTTCATTGGCTGTGTGAAGTTTCTGGAAATTGGCGGGAACAGGAACACGTTGTCGTACACGTCGATCCAGAGCATCCCAAACATGCTCAATGGATGACGTGTCTGGTGAATATGCAGGCCATGGAAGAACTGGGACATTTTCAGCTTCCACGAATTGTGTACAGACTGTTGCAACATGGGGCCGTGCATTATCATGCTGAAACATGAGGTGATGGCAGTGGATGAATGGCATAACAATGGGCCTCAGGATCTCGTCACAGAATCTCTGTATTCAAATTGCAATTGTGTCCGCTGTCCGTAGCTTATGCCTGCCCATACCATAACCCCACCACCACCATGGGGCACTCTGTTCAGAACATTGACATCAGCAAACCGCTCGCCCACACAACACCATACACGCAGTCTGCCATCTGCCCGGTACAGTTGAAGCCGGAATTCATCTGTGAAGAGCACACTTCTCCAGCGTGCCAGTGGCCATCGAAGGTGAGCATTTGCCCACTGAAGTCAGTTACGACGCCGAACTGCAGTCAGGTCAAGACCCTGGTGAGGACGACGAGCACACAGATGAGCTTACCTGAGACGGTTTCTGACAGTTTGTGCAAAAATTATTTGGTTGTGCAAACCCACAGTTTCATCAGCTGTCTGAGTGGCTGGTCTCAGACAATCCCGCAGGTGAAGAAGCCAGATGTGAAGGTACTGGGCTGGTGTGGTTACACGTGGTCTGCGGTTGTGAGGCCAGTTGGACGTACTACCAAATTCTCTAAAACGACATTGCTTGTGGTAGAGAAGTTAACATTACATTCTCTGGCAACATTCCTGCAGTCAGCATGCCAATTGCACGCTCCCTCAAAACTTGAGATATCTGAGGCAAAACTGCACATTTTAGTGGCCTTTTTTTGTCCCCAGCACAAGGTGCACCTGTGTAATGATCATGCTGCTAAATCAGCTTCTTGATATGCCACACCTGTCAAGAGTATGAATTATCTTGGCGAAGGAGAAATGCTCACTAACAGGGATGTAAACAAATTTGTACACACCATCTGAGAGAAATAAGGTTTTTTGTGTGTATGGAACATTTCTGGGATGTTTTATTTCAGCTCATGAAACATGGGACAACACTTTACATTAGGGCTGCCCAACCCTCTTCCTGGAGATCTACCATCCCGTGGGTTTTCAGTCCAATCCTAATTCAACACACCTTCTTCTACTAATTAGCTGCTCAACAAGACCTTAACTAGCTGAATCAGAACTGCTAAATTAGGGTTGGACTGAAAACTTACAGGACAGTAGATCTCCAGGAAGAGGGTTGGGCAGCCCTGCTTTACATGTTGTGTTTATATTTTTGTTTAGTATTGTAACCTGTTTTTCTTGGCTATAAACCATAAATAGTTTTAACATGGAACAGATGTTAAATGCTTGGCAGAGTTTCTTATCTCTTGTGCATAAGTGACTTGTCCATTCAGTGGAAAATGCATGGACTTTATATGACACCTTTTTCCATTACAGTGAACAGAACACAGAGCCCTTAGTCTCATTCCCCTGTCCCAGTTAGTCTCTGAAGCTCTACACTATGAGTACCACATAGTCTAAATGGATCAACTCCAAATCCATGGCCCTCAGGGACCGGAATAACAGATAAGGGAAAAGGTATCCCGGTGAGATAGCACTTTGATATGAACTGTGAAATCAAGCGAGCTGGCTACCTTCCATTCCGTAAACAATGATGCACTTCGTTAAAAAGCCGAGAAATCAGGCTTGAACCATATTCCCCTTCAGAGACTGATAAATATTGCAGTGTGCAAGGCCCTAGCGGGATATGAACCTAATTAGCTTAAAGGCTTGTGATAATTTGATTGTGAGCAATGAGGCGTGTAGGAGAAAACAAATATGAACACATTTTAGAACGGGTTTTCCCTTTGATATTCTGTGGTTTGAAATACATGTAATCATGATAGGCCATGATAACCAGGTTACCACTACAAATGTATATCTCTCTACCGCAACTCTCTGACTGCCTAGTATGAACTCTAAAAATAGGCCGTCACTAGCTAACTCTGGTGTCAAACGTATGACAAAGATCTCTTTGAACAGGGCTGACATCACAACACCTTGCACTTCTCTGTACATGTATATTTCATTTCGAGACAGGAATAAAGAGCATATGTAATAATAACACAGATATACAGTGTCAGTTAATAAAAGTACGGTAGGAACATAACATCTAAGTACTGACAAGCTATGGGAGAACCTCAAATCGAAAAGGTTGCTGGTTTGTCTGTTTGTTGTCAATATCAAGTTATTCCTTGTTGCCCTAAAAAATCTGAAAGTGCTCTTGCTACCAAGTAAGTAGAACATCTGACATATATTATACAGTATGAGCCATTTTCTTCAGTGTTGAACATATTGTTGTGGCAACCACGAGTCGTTTACATATCCATTAACTTCTCACATTAGACCTAATACAAGAAAATGTCAGTCACACAAGCCTGTTGCTCTACATAGCTGGTGGATTTCCTATGGGGTTTCACACAAATCAGACCTCATTATAAAGTTTAACATGTGAACTAGAAGCTGGCAGTCATTCTTGCACCAGAATGTGTGTGTACATTTTTGCCAGTCATTCTTGCACACGATATGTGTGTGTATGTGACTAATTATTGGTGTTTGCCCTGGAGACTGTCCACCCACACACACACACTGCTGGCGGTGAGACAGGTGGAGAGGCAGTAGTCAGTGTGTATATGGAGACTGGAGAGGTGCTGGGGGACAAAAGTAGTATAATATGTCAGCCAACTTCATCAAACAGAGAACCTCATTAGACCCATGCTGACAGACACCTAACATGTCCAGGACGAGCGCGATCTCTGTTTCACTAGTGACACTTTTCAGGCTTACATCCTTGAGTTGAGTGTCTCTAGGGAGATGTCATAGTCCCCAAATCCAGAACAAATTCAAGCATACAGTATTATAGAGAGCCCTTATTGCATGGAACTTCCTTCCATCTCATATTGCTCAAATAAACAGCAAACCTGGTTTCAAAAAACAGATAAATCAACACCTCACGGTACAATGCCTCTCCCCTATTTGACCTAGATAGTGTGTGTATACATTGACATGTAGTCTACATGTGCCTTTAAAACAAAAATGATGTAGTTCTGTCCTTGAGCTGTTCTTGTCTATTGATGTTCTGCATTATGTAATGTTTTATGTTTTGTGTGGACCCCTGGAAGAGTAGCTGCTGCTTTTGCAACAGCTAATGGGGATCCTAATAAAATACCAAAATACCAAGGTCTAAGCACTAAGACTGGGAGCACTTGGAAGTTATAGGCCTGCCTTAAAGGGATAGTTCACCCAGATTACAAAATAGCACATTGGTTTCCTTACCTTGAAAGCAGTCTATGGACAAGGTATGACAGCAATCCCTGCTTTGGTTTATTTCCCTGGCTTTTTTCCCAAATGCTAATGTTTTAGCATTTGTGGAACAAATCTCATTTAAGACATGGGACTGATATTACCATTTTTCATGGCCAAATCATCTGAAAGTATCTAAAATACAAAAAAAAAAATCTAATCAAAGTCACTTATAGATGATGTGAATATGATGTGCAAAAAATTCTATGAATTAGATTTGAATGATTTCCCATGACTTAAACGGGATGTGTGCCACAAATGCATTTTGGAAACCATGCCAGGGAAACTAAACCAAAGCATGGATTGTTGTCATATCTAGCTATCACACTTTGAACAGAATCTATTGCAGTAAACATAAAAAAATACACTTCCCCCAATACATTTCTTTCCAGGCTAAGGAAACCAATATGTCATTTTGTAATTTGGGCGAACTATCCCTTTAACCATCAATGCAAGGAAGGATCTGCTATGGTGGCAGATGTAGACGAAGATACAGTAATATGCTGCTGCTGTATGCTATAAGGTTTGTTTAGGCGATATTACACAGAACTAATTTAGGCCCTTGGCTTGACACAGGGTGCTATTAAGGATCTTAGTGCTGCCACTCTTTGCCATGTTTCTATCGTTCCATCCCACTTCCTCTCTGTCAGGGCAAGACAGACAGAACACAGATAACATCTGCAGAGGTTTAGCAGGAGACGGCGGGCTTCCATTAATTTGCCCTGCACTGCAGACTGCAACTAGGACTCTTGGGGGAAAATGCCTACTTGAAACAAAAGACAGCTGCAGACGTCTGGAGGGTCAAAACTCGTGACGCACAGAGGATGTCTAAAAAGGATAGCTATCACACTTTGAACAGAATCTATTGCAGCAAACATTAAAAAATACATTTCTCTCAAATGCTATAACGTTATAGCCAGTTGTGAACGTTGTAAATTGTTTTTACTGAGTTGCAAGGGTGTGGGTCTGGCCACAAACACATGCATGTGCTGATTGCAGAAGATTCCTTAAATGCAAAGTCTTAGAAATGTATGATTTAAGACTCAAAATCCCAGCTATAACTGAGACATGGAAAAGACGCAGAAAGCATTTTGTTCAGAGGCACAGACCAATGCTATCCTGTCTGTGTTCCTAACCCCAAATATGCAATCTCATTATGCACACACAATTACACTATAATGACACCTTTCACTGACATTTGACTACAATACCCATTACCTAAGAATACAAGATTATTATCATAGACTTTAATATTTGGCTTAGATAAATTGCTTTACTAAAATTAAAATATTTTTCTAACTCTTTTTACAAACTAAATTAATTATTTCACACTTAAAGTGACACTAATACCACATACCCTACCTATACCTGTATTTCATAATAGCCTAATACAGGTTTCATAACCTAAAGCTACAGGCTATAATATAACTTAAAAAAAAAATCATTTTAATTTCACAATCAAGTTGTTAACACCTCTGAAAACATTATCTGCGTGTTAATTTGAAATTATTCAATTACTCAGCCTTAACCCATACTGAAACATGAATTAAAAAATGTATAGTTCTTATCGAATCGCACCAATCCCAGACGAATTTGGTTGATCCATCCCCTAAATCTATAGTTTTATGGAATTATCAAAATAAATAAAACTGTAAAAAAAAAAACAGCAAATACAACGGAGTTCATATCGTTAACTTCAGAAAATCTATAGAGGCACGCGCTACACAAAAACAAATGTTTTTTCTAATCAAGTAGACTGGTACGGATGGAGGGCGACTTACATCGTTGATTACGACGCTTTCCTTTATACATAGTCATTCTGTACGGGTCCAGTTTTGCGAGATGAAAACCCCTTTGAAACAACGTCGATGCACAAGAATGTCAGCCTCATCCAACCTGGTATATGCCTTGAAATAAATCTGCCTTTTCAGGGGAGAATTGAAACCACTTCTTGAGTAAGGGCCATACCAATCGCAGCATTCAGAGAGGGGGGTTTCTTCGTTTTAGGATCATGCCAGTAGCCCATGGCTGGCCCATCATCAATTTTGGGATGCTCTCTCGAATAAATTATTTGAGCACGGATATCCAGTTAGCCTAGCAGGCAGTACACACGACGATTTACTCGATCCACGATAAACCTTGGGGTTAATTATTCAAATCCCCTTCATTCAGTAGTTACTTGATTCGTGGATGTTCAATACTGAAAGAAGTCCTCATATAATACTGTATAGATGTACAGTGCCTATAGAAAGTATTCATACCCATTGACTTATTCCACATTTTGTTGTGTTACAGCCTGAATTCAAAATTGATTAAATAGCTTTTTTCTCTCTCACATATCTACATACAATACCCCACAATGACAAAGTGAAAACATGTTTTTAAACATTTTTGCACATTTATTGAAAATGAAATACAGAAATATCTCATTTACATAAGTATTCACACCCCTGAGTCAATACATGTTAGAATCACCTTTGGTAGTGATTACAGCTGTGAGTCTTTCTGGGTAAGTCTCTAAGAGCTTCATACACCTGGATTGTACAATATTTGGACATTATTGTTTTCGAAATTCTTCAAGTTCTATCAAGTTGCTTGTTGATCATTGCTAAACAGCCATTTTCAACTCTTGCCATAATTTAGATTTTCAAGCTGATTTAAGTCAAAACTGTATCTAGGCCACTCAGGAACATTCAATGTCGTATTGGTATTAGCAACTCCAGTGTATATTTGGCCTCGTGTTTTAGGTTATTACCCTGCTGAAAGATGAATTTGTCTCTCAGTGTCTGTTGGAAAGCAGACTGAACATGATGCAGCCACCACCATGCTTGAAAATATGAAGCGTGGTACTCAGTGATGGGTTGTGTTCACCACAAACATAACACTTTGTATTCAGGACATGAAGTTCATTTCACATTTTTTGCAGTTCTACTTTAGTGCCTTATTGCAATCAGGATGGATGTTTTGGAATATTACTCTGTAACTGATTTAAAATCACCATTGGCCTCATGGTGAAATCCCTAAGCGGTTTCCTTCCTCTCCAGCAACTGAGTAAAGAAGGACGCCTGTATTTTTGTAGTGACTGGGTGTATTGATCACTATACTCATAGGGATATTCAATATCTGCTTTTTTATTTGTGCCCATCTACCAATAAGCGCCCTTCTTTGCAAGGCATTGGGCTCCCGAGTGGCGCAGTGGTCTAAGGCACTGCATCTCAGTGCTAGAGGTGTCACTACATACAGCCTGGATTCAAACCAGGGTGTATCACAACTGACCGTGATTGGGAGTCCCATAGGGCAGTACCCAATTGTTCCAGCGTTGTCCGAGTTTGGCCGGTGTAGGCTGTCATTGTAAATAAGAATTTGTTCTTAACTGACTTGCCTAGTTAAATAAAGGTTACATAACCTCCCTGGTTATTGTGGTTGAATCTGTGTTTGAAATTCACTGAGGGACCTTACAGATCATTGTATGTGTGGGGTACAGAGATGAGGTAGTCATTCAAAAATCATGATGAACACTATTAATGCACACAGAGTCCATGCAACTTATGTGACTTGTTAAGCACATTTCTACTCCTGAATATACTTAGGCTTGCCATAACAAAGGGGTTGAATACTTATTGACTCAAGACATGTCAGGTTTACATTTTTAATTAATCTGTAAACATTTCATAAATCATAAATCCACTTTGACATTATGGGGTATTGTATGTAGGCCAGTGACCCAAAAAATCTAAATTTAATTCATTTTAAAATTCAGGCTGTAACACAAGAAAATGTATAAAAAATAAAAGGAATGTGAATACTTTCTGAAGGCACTGGAATTAAATTTGGACATATTATGAACCATTACTGTCGCTATTATTAATGATAAATAGTAATTCATCCAGTCTACTACTTTATTCTCCCATTGGAGACCAAAAGCATCTGTCTACAAGGCGTGCTCCTTTGCTATTAGAAGTAACCCACTGCAGTAGGCTGATTGTGTTTCTTTCACACCCTTTCAGACTACCACTCAGATGCATAACCAATTGCCCAACTGCAGCCCAATCCCACTTCTGACACCAGCGTAGTAAATTCCTAAGGGTGAGGTACATCAACTCAGAAGAATGCGCTTGTGAGGGGCATCCACAATGTGTTATTGTGCCAATACAATTAACTCACTCAACAAAAACTGTATTTTATTTACCAATAACAAGGTTTCCAGCCAACCTTTTTATGCGAGTAAAGTACATGTCGGATAAAAAAAAGTCACTACAGGCCTGATGGAAACAGAATATTTTTCAGTATACAGTCAGGTCCATAAGTATCTGGACAGTGACACAATTTGCATAATTTTGGCTCTGTACGCCACCACAATGGATTTGAAAGGAAACAAACAAGATGTGCTTTAATTGTAGACTTTCATCTTTAATTTAAGGGTTTTGTCAAAGTTATTGTATGAACCGTGCAGGATTTACAACCATTTTTATACATAGCCCCCCAATTTTAGGGGCTCAAAAGTAATTGGGCAAACTAACATAATCATAAATTAAATTGAGAGTTTTAATACTTGGTTGCAAATCCTTTGCAGTCACTGACTGCCTGAAGTCTGGAACCCACAGTCATCACCAGATGCTGGGTTTCTTCAGTGGTGATGCTCTGCCAGGCCTTTACTGCAGCTGTCTTCAGTACCTGCTTGTTTTTGGGGCATTTTACCTTCAGTTTAGCCTTCAGCAAGTGAAATGCATGCTCAATTGGATTCAGGTCAGCTGATTGACTTGGTCATTGCAGAACATTCCACTTCTTTGCCTTAAAAAGTATTGCATTGCTTTAGCAGTATGCTTCGGGGCATTGTCCATCTGCACTGTGAAGCGCCGTCCAATGAGTTTTGAAGCATTTGGCTGAATCTGAGCAGATAATATAGCCCTTAACACTTCCGAATTAATCCTGCTGCTTTTGTCAGCAGTCACATCATCAATAAATACAAGGGAACCAGTTCCATTAGCAGCCATGCATGCCCACGCCATAACACTGCCTCCACCATGCTTCACAGATGAGGTGGTATGCTTCGGATGAAGTCTGGTGAAGTCTTCTCTTGATTGTTGACTTCTGTCATCCACCACAGTTGTTTTCCGTGGTCTTCCGGGCCTTTTGGTGTTCCTGAGCTCACCGCTGCGTTATTTCTTTTTAAGAATGTACCAATAGTTGATTTAGCCACACTTAATGTTTTTGCTATCTCTCTGGTAGGTTTGTTTAGATTTTTCAGCCTAATGATGGCTTGCTTCACTGGCAGTGACAGCTCTTTGGACTTTATATTGAGGGTTAACAGCAACAGAATCCAAACGCAAATGCCGCACCTGAAATCAACTCTTTTTCTTGTCTTTTATCTGCCTACTTGTAAATTAACTAATGAGGGAATAACACACACCTGGCCATGGAACAGCTGAGCAGCCAATTGTCCAATTACTTTTGGTCTCTTAATTAAAAAGCGGGGACCAAATATAAAAAGTGCTGTAATTCCTACACAGATCACCCGATTTGGATGTAAATACCCTGCAATTAAAGCTGAACGTCTGCACTTTCAGCTCATATTCATTATTTAATGTCAGCTCCAATATGATGTGGTTGACAGCTAAAACAATAATAACTTGGTCAATGTCCAAATATTTATGGCGCTGACTGTACTTTCCAAATGTTGACAAAACAAAATACACTAGACAAGGTGTGTTCTTTTTGTGGCAGTAAAATGATAACGCTTTCAGTGGAAACGCTTTCATGCGCAAATATTGATTTAATAATCATCAGGTCGAAGTGAACGTGGAGACACGTGAAGACATGTTGTGTTGTCCGCCCACAACGACTCATCGTGAAAGCATGCTGTTGAATAGGCTACAGATGAAATACGTTATTATGAAAATCACAGGGTGGTGATAGGTGATGAGCTTTATGCTCGTTTCCAATAAATATTTTGGTGACATGATCATCGATGCTTGGCTGCCGTTTGACAAATAAAAATAATCTCGCTCTTTTGTCCGTAATAATCTCATCATGTAGGCTATATATGCGTCTAGAGCGCACGAGCCAATGCCAGTTTGCACACCTGCTATATATAACGCAACATTTTTGATGAGAAAACCATCAGTAGATTTGAAAATACAATGGAAACCCATTTAACTTGTGTTTTTATTCGGTACATGTGCACTACCTCATCACGCACATCCTTTTATCTGCAATAAATCAATTTGATTGAAACATGTTTTGTGGGAAAATGCGCATATTGTTTTTATGCGCATTTTAGACTACTCGCATGAAAATCTGTCGCCAATTGGATGGAAACCTAGCTATAGACAGGGTCGCTACAATATTCAATCATGCACCACCTCTGGGTAGGCATATACTTGAGGACATTTTTATCAGGCTATAAAGGGGATTGGGTTGCTAAGGAGACAAAGCAGAAGGGGATCAGTATGTTGATCTTGTGCTATTTATTCAGCTATTGTGCAGTGTCTCTATGCGGGTGGAATTACAATTTTGGGGGGGGCCTGTAAAGAATTATGCAGTGAAGATGAACAATATAAAATCCAATTGCATTGTATGGAAATAGCTAGAAGCCCATCAATATTCCACAGCTCTGTGTCTACAGCTCTCCTCTAAAATGATAAATCACACCTGTTTATTTTTTCTCCTCAAATGGAAGGAGGATGAATTCCCACGAAATGGGAATGCACATAATGCACATAATGGATACTCAGACTTTTTATTTGTCATTTTTTCACATAGCACTATGCATTTAGCCTACCTACAGCCTACAAATCTACACAGTCAATCAGTGTTCCCCTCTGTACAAAAAACTATCAACAAACTGATGAACGCTTTAATCAGTGTGCCTTCCTTGAGGCAAGGGTTAAAAACATAATGAAACGTTTCACTGGCAAGCAATCATTCATTCCTTTCCTGTGGGGCCCTCTACTGGTTTTAAGGGATTGTTGCAGGGTATCATATTATTGAGAGCATCATCATAATCCATGCAATGTATAGTTTATATATGATATATTCCCGTTGAATAGAGTCTCTTGGAGTAAAAGGTGTGTGTCAGAATACAAACGCTAGTCTTTTAATGTACCCACCAAGATTTTTCCTCAACTGAAAATCAAAAGGAATAGAATATATACGCTTTTGATTATAGTTCTGAGATTAATATATTCAGGAATCTTCTTGATGTAGACCTACCTTTGATCTAGAACTTCACTATCTCAAGCCACAAACTTGATCTGGAGGAAAAGTTATTTTTGGATTACCAACTGTGCCATCTTTTGCCATTTGCAACATTTTGTAAAAATGTCTACCATTCAGAGTTCATGTGCACCATGTGTGTTATTCTCCACTATGATTCACTGACGTTACAGACAAGGCTTGCTATTGTCAAATGACACTCATTGGAACAGAGATACAGCAATTTGTCCACAGGATAGAATATCTACATGGTGGTTTTCCAGCTGGTAAAACCATCCAATATCATTAACCTTTGGCGCATAACTTCTAATAGCTCATTAGAGGAACTTACTGTACTGCACGATGTGTTGCGCAATAGTTTCAGACACAAACACACACACGCACTCGGCTTTGTAACTCAGCTTTGATGACAAGCACAAACTAATTTCCTGCATTGAAACCTCATTTGGAGGAACGTTTTGATCGTCAATCAAATTTGCATTAGAAGCACCACACTGCTACAGTTTGGAATAGAACAGGTGCTCTCGTCTAGGCTAAGCATATGTTACATTTAATGCTATGAAAAATACAAATTGAGAAAACTTAACTCATGCATGAAAACCAGGTCTGCACAAAAGCATGGGCAATTTGGGGACAGAATCCTGCAAATTATCGAGAACAGTATAAACCATTACTTTTCTATGGGATACTGTTAGACCTATTTCTATTAATGCAACGCCTCCTATCCTATTTTAATTTTACGTGAAGAGTCACAGTGCTTCCGGAGCCTGAGATGGGAGTGAGCATCCCCTAGTGGCGAGCTGAGCAACAGCAGCAGCGGCTGCAGCTCACATACTCTTGAGTGTACAAATATATTGTCCTAATTTTGAGTTGCACCCCCCTTTGCCCTCAGAATTGTGTCAATTTGTCAGGGCATGGACACTACAAGGTGTCGAAAGCGTTCCACAGGGATGCTGGCTCATGTTGACTCCGATGCTTCCTACAGTTGTGTCAAGTTGGCTGTATGTAATTTGGCTGGTGGACCATTCTTGATACACATAAGTAAGTGCTGAGTGTCAAAAACCCAGTAGCGTTACAGTTCTTGACACACTCAAACCTGTGCACCTGGCACCTGCTACCATACCCAGTTTAAAAGCACTTAAG
This sequence comes from Salvelinus namaycush, assembly GCF_016432855.1. Classification (NCBI taxonomy): domain Eukaryota; kingdom Metazoa; phylum Chordata; class Actinopteri; order Salmoniformes; family Salmonidae; genus Salvelinus; species Salvelinus namaycush. The sequence goes on from NC_052313.1 coordinate 22,658,788, forward strand.
TATTTTGTCTTGCCCATTCACCCTCTGAATGACACACATACACAATCCATGTCTCAATTGTCTCAAGGCTTAAAAATCCCTTTTTTAAACTGGCTCCTCCCCTTCATCTACACTGAGTACATGTACAAAACATTAGGAACACCTACTCTTTCCATGACATAGACTGACCAAGTAAATCCAGGTGAAAGCTATGATCCCTTATTGATGTCACATGTTAAATTCACCTCCTTAATATTGAGTTGCACCCCCTTTTGCCCTCAGAACAGCCTCAATTCGTCGGGGCATGGCCTCTACAAAGGGTTGAAAGGGTTCCACAGGAATGCTGGCCCATGTTAACTCCAATGCTTTCCACATTGGTGTCAATTTGGCTGGTAGTGGATCTCTACTCCGAATAGCTCGTTCCATCTCATCTCACAGATGCTCACTTGGATTGAGATCTGGGAACTGGGCAGGCCACCGCAGTAAGCTGAATTCACTGTCATGTTCATGGAACCATTCAGGGACAATCCTAGCCTTGTGGCATGGGGCATTATCCTGCTGAAAAAATCTATTCGCAGATGGATACACTGCTGCCATGAAGGGATTCACCTGATTGGCAATGATGTTCAGCTATCCTGTGGCATTTAAACTTTGCTCGACTTTTATCAAGGGGCTCAATTGTTGATGTGGGGCCTACCTTTGATCTTCACTATCTCAGGCCACAAACTTGAACTGGATGAAAAGTAATTTTTAGATTACCAACTGTGCCATCTTTTGTTTTGCCAAATTTGGTGAAAATGTATACCATTCAGAGTTCATGTGCTATTCTCCACTATGATTCACTGACGTTACAGACAAGGCTTGCTGTTGTCAAATGACACTCACTGGAACAGAGATACAGCAATCCATTTATCCACAGGATAGAATATCTACATAGTGGTTTTTCCAGCTGGTAAAACCATCCAATATCATTAACCTTTGGCGCATAACTTCTAATAGCTCATTAGAGGAACTTACTGTACTGCACGATGTGTTGCGCAATAGTTTCAGACACAAACACACACACACACTCGGCTTTGTAACTCAACGTTGATGACAAGCACAAACTAATTTCCTGCATTGCAATCTCCTTTAGAGGAAAGTTTTGATCGTCAATCAAATTTGCATTAGAAGCACCACACTGCTACAGTTTGGAATAGAACAGGTGCTCTCGTCTAGGCTAAGCATATGTTACATTTAATGCAATGAAAAAGACAAATTGAGAGAACTCAACTCGGTCATGAAAACCAGGTCTGAACAAAACCATGGGCAATTTGGGGACAGAATCCTGCAAATTATTGAGAATAGTATAAACCATTACTTTTTCTATGGCATACTGTTAAGCCTATTCCTATTAACGCAACGCCTCCTATCCTTGGTCTATTTTAATTTTACATGAAGAGTCATAGTGCTTCCAAAGCCTGAGATGGGAATGAGCATCCCCTAGTGGCGAGCTGAGCAACAGCAGCAGCGGCTCACATACCCTGAGTGTACAAATATATTGCATTAATATTGAGTTGCACCCCTTTTTGCCATCAGAACAGTGTCAATTTGTCAGCACATGGACACTACAAGGTGTTGAAAGCGTTCCACAGGGATGCTGGCTATTGTTGACTCCGATGCTTCCCACAGTTGTGTCAAGTTAGCTGTATGTTTGTACTTTGGGTGGTAGACCATTCTTGATACACATGGGAAAGTGTTGAGTGTGACAAACCCAGCAGCATTGCAGTTCTTGACACACTCAAACCTGTGCACCTGGCACCTATTACCATACCCCGTTTAAAGGCACTTAAATATTTTGTCTTGCCCATTCATCCTCTGAATGGCACACATACACAATCCACGTCTCAATTGTCTCAAGGCTTAAAATCCTTATTTAACCTTATTTAACCCTTCATCTACGCTGATTGAAGTGGATTGCCATCAATAAGGGATCTTGGCTTTCACTTGGATTCACCTGGTCAGTCTATATCATGGAAAGAGCAGGTTTTCCTAATGTTTTGAACACTCAGTGTACAGTACATGGCTGGATTTAATCACATCCTCCATTGTCTTGTCTCCCCAGTACACATATCTCAAATTATTTAAATGTTTTGATGACAGCCTACACAGTACCATGTCACCCTACCACAACCTTCAACTCAAGTTCTTAATCAACCATGCATCCAAAAATATAGTAATATTCATATGGTCTATTTATAGTTTTATACTGTATCGAGAATAGTATAAACCATTACCATTAGTTTTCTACAGCAAAACACATCAAACATTGAACTCTATAGAAACTGTCTTGAAAAAGAGACGAATATTTTCCTATTCTTGTCACGAAGATCTGTAAGCAAACATTTTCTTCTATTTTCTTCTCTCTCACTCTCTCCTCTCCATCCATTTCTCTCTCTCCGTCTGTCAGGGGCAGCAGAGTGCAAAGCATCACATTAAGAAATATTCAAATGTTGCCGATTGCTATTCAGACAGGCATTAGAAACTGACTAATCTAATATGCCTCAGACTCTATCACTCTCTCAGTCACTCATCGAGCCAGCAGAGATAATACAAACCACACATGGCAGCGGGGTTAGAGAAACCTGCCCCACGCAACATAATGTCTCCTCAAAATAATGGAGCTTCTAATGGCAGACGCAGCACCCGTCAAATTATATTTGGAGAGACAGCGAGAGAGAGAGTGCGAGAGAGAGAAATAAAGAGAAACATTTTGGAAAAAAAATCAAATTGTGGGCACATTACATTTTTTCTTCCTCTCTTTCCTTCCTCTCTTTTAATTGTCTTCACACTTCCCATCCTCCCTCATTCCATCCACCCCAGTAAGCTTTGCATTCATCATGTAATATGGTTAATGATGAAAAGGCTATCATCTCCTGATGTTCCATTGTGGAGAGCTGCTTCTCAGCGTAATGGCAGCCAGTTTGAGATTAATACAGCATGGATGATGGATGTTGTTGGATAGAGCTTCTCTCTGATTGGCAGCTTAATATTTCCTAATGAGAGATTGGAGTGAGTGGAATGGGTTTCAAATAAGGGGCACAACCAGGTATGAAGGGGTGAAAGAAGCAGAGGTATTGGTTGGTTGTGAGTTTGAATCCAATTATCATCTTTGTGACATGGACTTGTTTGACCCAATTGTCAATAGTTTTATGGACCCTGAAAAGACTTATGTACGGAGCTACCACATATTTAGCCCCTGGGAGTCATGGCATCTTACACAATGGTCACTGTTGGTAATACAGTATTACAGTTATGAGGGCCTTTTTTTTTTAGATAGGCCTAAACACACAACATGTGGCACAGAGGTAGATTCATGTAGTTTTTAGTTTGCAGACGACACAACAGCAGTAGACCTGATTACCAACAATGATGAGACGGCCTACAGGGAGGAGGTGAGGGCCCTGGGAGTGTTTTGCCAGGAAAATAACCTCTCACTCAACGTCAACAAAACAAAGGAGCTGATCGAGCACCCACCTATCCACATCGACCGGACCGCAGTGGAGAAGGTGGAAAGATTCAAGTTCCTCGGCGTACACATCACTGACAAACTGAAATGGTCCACCCACACAGACAGTGTGGTGAAGAAGGCACAAGAGCACCTCTTCAACCTCGGGAAGAAAATTTGGTTTGGCACCTTAAACCCTCACAAACTTTTACAGATGCATAATTGAGAGCATCCTGTCGGGCTGTATCACGCCTGGTATGGCAACTGCACCGCCCGCAACCGCAGACCTCTCCAGAGGATGTTGCGGTCTGCCAACGCATCACCGGGAGCAAACTACCTGCCCTCCAGGACACCAACAGCACCCGATGCCACAGGAAGGCCAACAAGATCATCAAGGACAACAACCACCCGAGCCACTGCCTGTTCACCCTGCTATCATCCAGAAAGAGAGGTCAGTACAGGTGCATCAAAGCTTGGACCGAGAGACTGAAAAACAGCTTCTATCTCAAGGTCATCAGACTGTTAAAAAGTCATCACTAGCACCTTAGAGGCTGCTGTCCTATATATATATATAGACCTGAAATCACTGGACACTTGAATAAATAATGGAACACTAGTCACTTTAATAATATTTATATATTTTGCATTACTCATATCATATGTCTACTGTATTCTATTCTACTGTATTTTAGTCTATGCCGCTCTGACATTGCTCGTCCAAATATTTATATATTCTTAATCATATTCTTTTACTTTAGATGTGTGTGTGTATTGTTGTGAAATTGTTAGATATTACTTGTTAGATATTACTGCACTGTTGGAGCTAGAAACACAAGCATTTCGATACACCCGCAATAACATCTGCGAAACATGTGTTTGTGACCAATAACATTTGATTTGATGTACCCCGAAAAGATTTAGATATGGAGGTACCACTGCTTTGGCCCCTGGGGGGCTGTGGCAGCTGTCTTACAAAATGCCTTTGACCCCTAATTAGGCTAGATGGAATTCTGTATGTTATAGTTTAGAGACCGTTCTGTACTTCTTTATGCCGTATATCAACCAATGCCTGCCATTGGTTGATATACGGCATAAAATACATGGTGTCAGGTCAGGTCCAAGGCCATGAGTTCCTTTTGCTTATTAGCCACTAGTAAATTAGCTGGTTAGTTCAATTGCTTTTGATACTGTACTCAGCTCTTTCGGAGGGTGTATATTTTGCCTGTGTTTGGCTCCACTGACCCAATAATTATTATTTTAAATTATGATTTGGGAGGACCCTTAGGGCACTTTAAAAAAATTATTTTTATAGCATTCAAATAGGCACATTCTTCTCTTCCCCGCATCCTTGGTGTACAAGAGATATGTTTTCTGTCAATATACCTGGTAAAATAATGGCTAATAAACAACTCTAATTCTATTTTCCTGAATTCTGTTTTCTCTGTTGAATTTTTCCTGGTTTGGGATTTGTTTCTGTTTTGTATTATCAATATTACAATTATTCATAGAGAAACAATGAAAATGGATGTTCTGAGTCCATGTCAAGGATTAAATCACATGAGAAGAAACACAGTAAAATGTTTGAGTGTAATTCCTGTATAATTGCGCATCTAGCAAGAGAGGAATGTACCATGGAGGGAAAAATAGAGGAAGAAGAGGTTGAAGAGAATGAGGAGTCTGAATCTTTTGAAAATGGAGGAAAGAGGTGTGTCGAAGAAGATAGGTGTCAAGTGAAAACAGTGAACCGTACGCCAGACCGAGTTCTGGAGGTGAAGTGGAAGTGAATGAGGGCAAGTTAAGTGAGGTGGAAGGTGTTGTGAAGAGTTCGGAGCCCGAGCCTGGCATCGATGGACCTGATAAAGAAGAATCTGGTCCAGTAGGAGTGACATTTTTGGAAAAAGTGGATCCTCGCCTTTGGGTGGATCCATTTGTGGTTTCAAGGTGGGTGGGAAAGGAGTTGGGTGGAGTTGAATCAGTGAAGGTAACCTGTTGTGGACACCAGAGGAGGAAGGGGAGGCCCATCCTCCTCAGTGAATGTCATAAAAATCTAAATAGTGAAACATTTAAAAAAGTTATCCTTTGTAGATAAAACTATACTAAATATATTCACGTCACCAAATTTTGCAATGGTCTACAGTAGCCTCAGCAGCACTCTGTAGGGACAACTAGATCCATCCTCTTCTAGGTACACTGACTTCAATACAAAACCTAGGTGGCTCATGGTTCTCAACCCCTTCCATAGACTTATAAAAGCTCTTGCTGCATGAACTGACATGTCCACCCAATCAAAGGATCAGAGAATTGATCAAGTACTGAAAGCATAAGCTACTGCTAGCGAATCCTGCAGTGCATAAAATGTGGTGAGTAGTTGACTCAGAGAGAGAGAAAGACAATAGTTTAACAGTTTTGAACAAATGCATTTCTTACAAAATGAAATAGAAGCAAGAGAGAGAGAGAGAGAGAGAGAGAGAGAGAGAGAGAGAGAGAGAGAGAGAGAGAGAGAGAGAGAGAGAGAGGCAATGATGACGTGACAATGATGTAGGCTGTTTGTAGTGGATAGCGGTCATGATATGAAGGTTTGGCTTGGAAAGATTCTTTCACCTGGTAACAGACAGCTGAAGGGAAAAGGTGAGAGGAGGACAATGCGTAAATAGTTGCGAGAAGGAATTATATATACAACGAGCAAAGTGATCATGCTGTTTTTATGTGGCTACTATGAAAGTGAACTGTTTGTGTGTGATCAGGGGTGTATTCATTCCGCGGATTCTGTTGAAAAACGTTTCTTAAACGGAAGCAAACAGAATGAAACAGGGATAAACATACCTGAATTGGTCCAATAGAAACTCTCATTTGCAACGGTTGGACTAATCATTACACCCTAGATCAGCTAGATGCAGGCAAGAGTGTGCAAGGTGGTATTAAATATGTCACTGTCTGTCATCTTGATTACTCAAAATTCTCTCGACCTGTCCACCTACGTCGTAAACTTTCATTCATAGGCTAGGTTGTAACAACCAAATGATGGGTACAGGAATAATTTCAGTATCATGTAGTAGCCTAAACCTACCGATGTTACATTAAGCTGAGTGAATGGAATATGAATAACAGGCATCCAATATGCTGCAATAGAAATAAGGCCATGCTCATAATAAAATATTTTTAAAAATCCTCCCTCATCTTAAACGGCACCGACCGCCGCTGGTGGACTTGTGATATTTGTTTGTGTTTATTCTGCCCAGAGGGAGCGGGTGCTCCATGTCACGCAACTTGGGTCAAGATCTGTTTCTTGCTTTGTGCTTAGGAATAGGGCACAATTGAAAGGAGTGATGGTATGGGCTAGAGCGAATTGTGGAGGTGGAGCAATTAAAGTTGAAGATTCCTGTTTTTTGTGATGCCCGCTGTTTGGTGGTACGCAGACCCCGTTGGTGAGCGAGGTAAAACAGAGGAGTCACTGTCAGGCCTTTTGAGTTTTGAGTCAGAGTGTCTGAGTATTTACCAGACAAAGTCATGTTAGAATATATCTGTTATCTTGTTAAAGCTTTTGTGCCGAATCCACTGCAGTGTTTCAAATGCAACCTTTCCGGTCAGTGTGTCACAGGAGAGAGATTCTAGGTTGAGGTGGCCAGAGTCAGAGTAGTGCAGAAGGTGTCATATGCTGAGGCATTGAAGAAAGTAGAGGAGGATGGGTCAAGGATACTGAGAAGATCCCTGTGAGTAGTAGATTTGTGCCAGCTTAGAGGGATAGGCCAACGAGTGATACACTGTAAGCTTCAGTAAGGTTAGCTTTTTAGCGTTCATTTCAATGGTTATCAACTGTACCCGCAGAAATGGAACATAAATCACATAAAATAGATTTTGTAGTGGCAACTGCAGAGAAGTATTTGGGTATACGAGATTTGACTTCAGAAGAGTTACAGGGTGTGTTGAGCTGTGGTGTCCCATCCTTCCAGGCTGTTGGCATGGTGCAGGAGCAGATAGGGTCAAAGTAGTGGAATGAGGTAATGTGTTTTTAATGAGTGTAGGGTCAGTTGGAAGGGTGTTTTTATTATTATATATATAATTTTAAAAAGGTGACTACCTCATGAAGCTGGTTGAGAGAATGCCAAGAGTGTGCAAAGCTGTCATCAGGCAAAAGGTGGCTACTTTGAAGAATCTAAAATCTAAAATATATTTTGATTTGTTTAACACTTTTTTTTGGTTACTACATGATTCCATATGTGCTATTTCATAATTTTGATGTCTTCACTATTATTCTACAATGTAGAAAATAGTAAAAATAAAGAAAAACCCTTGAATGAGTAGGTGTGTCCAAAATTTTGACTGGTATTCTATGTCAAATATGTAAGTTGAAAACTATGCGACTGCTTGACATTCCCGGGAACGCCTAACCACACATTTTCGTTTGCATGGCATCACCTGTGAAATCTCATGTGAAAAATATCCAAATGAAACTTAATGTAAAATATCATGGCATGTGAAGTGTTCCAAAACAACATTTCACAAGTAAAAAAATCGCTTTCTTTTTCTCTGTCTCTCTCTCATGCATGACTTAATGATGACACACATGAGCTGGGCTTTATCACCATGATGAGCTGGCCCCTCTGCTAAAGATGAGTTATTAGTTATTAACTGCATTAGTAGGGGTTATAAAGATATCCTAAAAGTGGACACGTGCAGTGCATTCAGAGAGTATTCAGACCCCTTGACTTTTTCCACATTTTGTTACGTTTAGAGCCTTATTCTAAAATGTATTAAAAACAAATTGTTCCCTCATCAATCTTCACACAATAACCCATAATGACAAAGCAACTTTTTGGGGGGGGAAATGTTTTCAAATGTATTACAAATAAAAAACATCACAACCTGTCAGGTTGGATGTGGAACGTCTCTGCACAGCTATTTTCAGGTCTCTCCAGAAATGTTAGATCGGGTTCAAGTTCGGGCTCTGGCTGGCCCACTTAAGGACATTTAGAGATGTCCCGAAGCCATTCCTGCATTGTCTTGGCTGTGTGCTTAGGGTTGTTGTCCTGTTGGAAGGTGAACTTTTGCCCCAGTCTGAGGTCCTGAGTGTCCTGGAGCAGGTTTTCATCAAGGATCTCTTTGTACTTGGCTCTGTTCGTCTTTCCCTTGATCCTGACTAGTCTCCCAGTCCCTGCCGCTGAAAAACATCCCCACAGCATGATGCTGCCACCACCATGCTTCAAGGTTGGGATGGTGCCAAGTTTTCTCCAGGCGTGACGCTTGGCATTCAAATCAAATCAAATCAAATTATATTGGTCACATACACATGTTTATCAGATGTTATTGCGGGTGTAGCGAAATGCTTGTGTTTCTAGCTCCAACAGTGCAGTAATATCTAACAATTTCACAAAAATACATACAATACAAACAAATCCAAAATAAAGGAATGTAATTATGAATATATAAAGGACAAAAAGTTCAATTTTGGTTTCATCAGACAAGAGAATCTTGTTTCTCATGGTCAGAGTCCTTTGGGTACCTTTTGGCAAACTCCAAGCGGGCTGTCATGTGCCTTTTACTGACGAGTGGCTTTCGTCTGGCCACTCTACCATAAAGGCCATATTGGTGGAGTGCTGCAGAGATGGTTGTCCTTTTGGAAGGTTCTCCCAATCTCCACAAAGGAACTCTGCAGCTCTGTCAGAGTGACCAGCAGGTTCACCTTCCTGACCAAGGCCTTTCTCCCCCGATTGCCAGCTCTAGGAAGAGTCTTGGTGATTCCAAACTTCTTCCATTTCAGAATGATGGAGGCCACTGTGTTCTTGGGGACCTTCAATGCTGCAGAAATGTTTTGGTACCCCTCCCCAAATTTGTGCCTCGGCACAATCCTGTCTCATGGCTTGGTTTTTGCTCTGACATTCACTGTCAACTGTGGGACCTTTATATAGACAGGTGTGGGCCTCTCCAAATCATGTCCAATCAATTCAATTCACCACAGGTGGCTCCAATAAAGTTGTAGAAACATCTCAAGGATGATCAATTGAAACAGGATGCACCTGAGCTCAATTTCGAGTCTCATAGCACAGGGTCTGAATTCTTATATGAATAAGGTATTTTGTTATTTATTTTTCACATATTTCTAAAAACCTGTTTTCACTTGGTCATTACGGGGTATTGTGTGTAGATTGATGAGTAGACTGAATACTTTCCGAAAGCACTGTACAGCACAGCAATAGCCACAGCTTCGGAAGAACATGAGAGAAAATGGCTTACATACACACTAATTATTGTGTGTTTTGAATCCTAGTAGCCCTTTCCTGCAGTCAAATGACCTAGTGGCCTCATGGGTGGAATATTATAATTCATCATCATTTCATAATGAATAAACATTATTTTTTTTTAACGCAGAAAATCGTGTGTTTCTACGTCAAACGGTTTTGTTATATTTCAGTCTTCTATGATGTACATAAAGTGTAATATTGGGATGCAAACTCAAAATTAAATACATTTCAACTCTATATTTGACATGGTACATGTGTCTTCTTTTTTAAGCCCATAACCATGTGTGTGAGGTGTATAACTTTTGTTACAGAGTACTAGATTATTTAACACTACCAAGAAACACTGAACCTGATTTAGCCCACTGCAGTAAAAGGTTAAGGAAATATTGCCATAATCCAGAAAAAAAAACTATGATTGGGTCACACATGGCCAACATTTTAACCTTAGCCCTACTTCCTCTCAAAGGCTACCAACAAACAACCTATCAAAGAATACATTGAAATTATACTCAGTGTAATTCTGTGATGTACTGGTAAATGACATTTGTAAGTCAAAAGAGTTATGGTGCGTCAGTAAGAGGAACTGAGGCAAGTTCTCTCAATCTGTCTATGTCTCACAGATACTTTAAATCGAGGTAGGGGCATGATGCAGAAAACCAGTAAATATCTGGTGTGAACATCTTTTGCATCATGCAGCGCGACACAACTCATTCGCATAGAGTTGATCAGGGCGTTGATTGTGGCCTTCGGAATGTTGTCCCACTCCTCTTCAATGGCTGGCGAAGTTGCTGGATATTGGTGGGAACTGGAACACGCTATCGTACACGTCGATCCAGAGCATCCCAAACATGCTCAACAGGTGACATGTCTGGTGAGTATGCAGGCCATGGAAGAACTGGGACATTCCAGGAATTGTGTACAGATCCTTGAGACATGGGGCTGTTCATTATCATGCTGAAACATGAGGCGATTGCGGCAGTTGAATGGCACAACAATGGGCCTTCCCATACCATAACCCCACCACCATGGGGCACTCTGTTCAAAACGTTGACATCAGCAAACAGCTTGCCCACATGATGCCATACACACGGTCTGCCATCTGCCTGGTACAGTTGGACATTCATACAGTCAGCATGCAAATTGCACGCTCCCTCAAAACTTGAGACATCTGTGGCATTGTGTTGTGCGATAAAACTGCCCATATTAGGCCTGTTATTGTCCCCAGAACAATGCGGACCTGTGTAATGATCACAATGTTTAATCAGGTTCTTGATATGCCCCACCTGTCAGGTGGATGGATTATCTTGGTAAAGGAGAAATGCTCACTTACAGGGATGTAAACAAATGTGTGCACAAAATTTGACAAAAATAAGCTTTACATGTTGTGTTTATATTTTTGTTCAGTATAATATGATTAAATGTAGATGATCAAATAAATCTAAGGAGAATATATCAAATATGCATAACGCATTAACTTCTCTTGGTGCTGTAACAGTACCAATTTCCGCCACAGAGTGGCGCTTAAGGACCACAAAGGTAAAGGATCAGAACATCTAATCTCTACAGAGCTGGAAGGCACATCTAGCCTTTTCATAACGACCATTCATTCATTCAACAAGCACAAAACTTGATTGAGAATTTCTTCAGCATCATTTCAAAAGTAATTAATATTTCATCCTGTTCCACTTTAGTTATAACAAGAGCCTATCATCTTAGCCTAGACCCAAATTTAATTTGACACCAGTAGTCCCACTTCTCAAATAAGTCAGCTCAGCTCCTCTTCTACCAGGACTACAAGTTGAATAATTATGGACAGTGTCTACTAATAATGCTGTCACACAGGTAGGCCTGGGAGAGATGGCACACTTTAGATAACACACATACTGTACTGCACGCTCAGCGGTCCCACAGGGCTAGAGCGATGGCACACTTTAAGGAACTCACACGTCCTAACAGAGCTGTTCAGGGTGCTCTAAATGCAGTGTTATGCACAGTTTCTGCTCCATCAGTAATTTGGCCAAATAGACTCGAGCGTCTCCTCTGGCATATAGACACAATATAACTTGGTTGAAGTCAAAGGTCAAGAAGATGGTGTCTACAATGCTATAAAATCGAACGC